>NW_017534641.1:17971-29487 GCF_001853355.1 Bactrocera latifrons
TCTTATTTGGTGCGATCTGGCCATAATGGAAAATGTTATAAAAAACGCTTATTTTGAGGCACTCTCACATTGGAATAAGTTGGGCATCCCATTATCCCTGGTTTTAGTAGTCCATTAGCATTCCTTGTCATAACTCGGAGAATCGATATTGATGAATGTTTCTTGTTTATTTAACATCTCAAGAATTTGAGTTAGTTGGTCTTTGATCAACTTTGTGTTTTTTTCGTTCACCACCTTTGAGTTGCTTTTCAGTACTTCAGAAAAAGTGAGCTTACTGTCTGTATGTACACGATTCTGCTTATTGACTATTATTACCAACTAGCTGACCCCGTTGCCGTTGTCCTGCGTGAAATGATGTGTTTTGAAATGAAAGGAAAGTTAAATTAAGCATTTAGATGGGGAAACATAATGATGCGGTGGCATACCAAGCCTCTCCAAAGAATTTAGAAATTCCACTGGAAAATTCACAGCGTCATCTCGATCGATCGATTTGTATGAGCGTAAGTCTCCCAGAATTTGACTTTGAATCTTTCATTTTAAGTCAACAACATCGGTATTTTTGGCAGCTAACATTATGCGTGCACTTAAATAATCTTAATTACGATAATTTGGCAAATGTCCGATCATTCGTGATGAATTTATCTTTCACGAATTGATACACAGGCGGATGGCATTGATATCAAACCATTGAAAGTATGACCTACATATTTCCAATCTTTAGCGAAGACGATGTAAAATGTCTTCGCCTGTGTCATTTTTGTTCGTATCCCATAAATGACGCTTATTTGAAGGCATTAGTTGATAACCCACCTGGACGTCAATCTACTGGTTGGCCTTGCTTTCTGAGTAACTATTTCTTCAACGATGCATTCTATGTATATTTTCCGAATAGAGCAATGTTCTCGMMGACGTGTCACTGACGAAAGTTGAGAAAAAACTCGTCAATGTTAATTTTGTTGCTCGCAATGTTTTCACTGGCTGTACTGTATTCTCTGGACTGAAATACAAAACGTTCATGAATTGCAAAAGTAAAGGTCTTGCAAAGAGCTTTATTGCAGTTCACGTATCGACCGTATCGTTCAATACCAATAACCGCCAACGTTGCTTCCTTTGGTGACGTACTTACAAACATATTACATATATCGATTACATTAAACTGCAATACTCAACATTGATAGGAGTTTTGAATGGGAATTAGACAG
This sequence comes from Bactrocera latifrons, assembly GCF_001853355.1. Classification (NCBI taxonomy): domain Eukaryota; kingdom Metazoa; phylum Arthropoda; class Insecta; order Diptera; family Tephritidae; genus Bactrocera; species Bactrocera latifrons. The sequence goes on from NW_017534641.1 coordinate 19,174, forward strand.
TAATGGTGAATATAGTACGATCCGTGAGTTGTCAACTTCGATATTCACTCTTCTAAATTSAGTGCTGAATGTTCTGTTATTGTCGCCTGGTGAGCGACGCAGATAGACTGGATATCTATGATTTCTAGTTTGTGTTTCCGAAAGTAAAGCCGTGGATAGTGTTTCGTGCATTTATTGTTAGACATACAAACCGAAGTGGGATTGTGGTGTCTGCACGGTTGATGAACCATATTGGTTTGCTTCACTTCATATGTATATAATAATAATACAGGATCTTTCTCTGCATCAGCAATTTCCGCAGAAATGTTTTCATCAATTTGATCTGGTGTAACCACCATCCAAAGAAGAATGTGTGCGCGCGGCAAACCTTTCTTTTGCCAATAGAGTATATCTACCATCTAACAGCACCACATATATGTTGCTTCAAGATACAGATGTTTGATAGCGTCGTAACTGTTGTCGTACTGTGACATCGTGACGATCGCTTGCTGATTGACTGCGATCCATAATTACGCATGTATATAYGTCATCGCATCCTGGGAGTACTCGGTCATGTGCATTGGGCATTTTCTATGAAAAAAAGTTACTTTTTGAAATTATCCAATTATTCGACTTTTCCTCACGAAAAGCATTCAGTTTTTTTTTATTTCTAAACTTTCCCCAATACACAGCAAACAACCTCTGAAAATTTCATCAAGATTCAAAAGAAAAGGGCTATTTTAAGGGGTTTCCGGCAATTATTCGAATTTTTCTTGCCGTAGAACCATCTTTGAACCTTAACGAACATTTAGAAAAAAGAATTGGCCAAATGGGTCCAGGCGTTGTTGAGTTATGCATTTAGCGACAAATTTTGCGATTCATTTTAATATATAAGATGGGTGGATTATTTGATGTACTGAGCAAATTTATAGAAACTTTTTGTTTCTTCGAGGCTTTGCTACGAATACTTTGAAGCTCCTAAGCCACAATGCATCCTCTGTAGTTTGCCGGATGTCTTTCGCCACAGTGTGGTTTTTCTGAGTTTGGTTTTTAGCACTCGATGGTTTTGTGCTTACCACCGCTTATAACGCACTTTGACATTTTGCTGAAGAAGTTCTTGGTGCGTTTATTTGATTTCATTTATTTTCATTTTCAACTTATTACTATAAGTTAAAATTAATTATACTCACCTCTTTTTGTACATACATACATTCTTACATTACAACTATTTTATACTGTCAGCTTAAGTTTTAGGAGAATTAAAAAATGAATTGTAATAAAGAATTGAATTGTTTTAATACCGCAATAGAAACCTTTTTTTTATACTCTCGCAACAAWGTTGCTAAAGAGAGTATTATAGTTTTGTTCACATAACGGTTGTTTGTAAGTCCTAAAACTAAAAGAGTCAGATATAGGGTTATATATACCAAAATGATCAGGGTGACGGGTAGAGTTGAAATCCTAATGTCTGTCTGTCCGTCTGTCCGTCCGTCCGTGCAAGCTGTAACTTGAGTAAAAATTGAGATATCATGATGAAACTTTGTACTCGTATTTCTTGGCTCCATAAGAAGGTTAAGTTCGAAGATGGGCAAAATCGGCCCACTGCCACGCCCACAAAATGGCGRAAACCGAAAACSTATAAAGTGTCATAACTAAGCCATAAATAAAGATATTAAAGTGAAATTTGGCAAAAAGGATCGCATTAGGGAGGGGCATATTTGGCCGTAATTTTTTTTTGGAAAAGTGGGCGTGGCCCCGCCCCTACTAAGTTTTTTGTACATATCTCGGAAACTGCTACAGCTATGTCAACCAAACTCTATAGAGTCGTTTCCTTCAGGAATTTTCATATACAGCTCAAAAATGGAAGAAATCGCATAATAACCACGCCCACCTCCCATACAAAGGTTATGTTCAAAATCACTAAAAGTGTGTTAACCGACTAACGAAAAACGTCAAAAACACTAAATTTTACGGAAGAAATGGCAGAAGGAAGCTGCACTCAGGCTTTTTTTACAAATTGAAAATGGGCGTGGCGACGCCCACTTATGGACCAAAAACCATATCTCAGGAAGTACTCGACCGATTTCAATAAAATTCTGTATGTAATATTTTCTTAACACCCTGATGACATGTACGAAATATGGGTGAAATCGGTTCACAACCACGCCTTCTTCCATTATAACGCTATTTTGAATTCCATCTGATGCCTTCTCTGTATAATATATACATTAGGAACCAATGATGATAGCGGAATACGGATAGCAAATACGGTATTTGAGCTGAGGTATCCCTTGTGGAAAAATTGTCGTGATCGGACTGTAACTTTTCAATCCAATTAAAATAAATGAAAATACAATTCAATACTCAAAGTACACAAATTGATCTAATCTAATTAATTTACAGCAAAATAAAAAAATATGCAAATGACGGATAATTAAATCTCGATTATCACTTTATCATGCGAGAGTATAAAATGTTCGGTGACACCCGAACTTAGCCCTTTCTTACTTGTTTCGTTATAATTTTCGTTGCATTTATCRGTATAGGCAGGCAATCGGTTAATTTCTAAATGAATATAGTTAAAAGTATTGAATATGAAAAGTAAAGAAGTTCAAGAATTTGTTTGAGCTATTTTGGTAGAACGTTGCTTTCTAGTAGGCCGGTAGATCACTTATTTTTAAACATGTTTGGTTGCAGGAATTTACCAAGGCATTAGCCATTGTCAAAGATAAGAAATATTTAAAAAGTAGCCCATTAACTACAAATCTTGCTTGGAGAATTGCATAAATTAAAATTAATGTCATCAATTTCGTATGAATTCATAAAAATTCGTAAAATGATATTCAATAGATATGTTAGCATGTTAGCGTATAAAAATATAAGCCAAAAGTCCAACATATGTTTGTAATAGCAATGTATATTTTTGAGCACAATTTTCATTCACATGGACACATGTCTATTGTTGTTTATTACCTATTTGTTCGCAATAACAAGCATATCTGCTACCCTGCATATTATTTTATTTGTTACCCATTTGTAACTTCTAACAAATTTAAGTATTTTAAATAAAATTCAGTGTGTTTTATACTATTTTCCTTTATTTAATTAAAAAAACATATTTAGCCCAACTAAGTGTTAAAATTAATTAATACCATAATCAATTTTATAAATACAGTTTGTTAATAGAGACTTTTTCAAAGTTATTCATAGATAACTGTTTTGTCATTTTTAAACTAAATGGACATATTTTTACAAGTTATATAAACAGAATACAAACCGCAAATACATATCTTAATAACATTAAACCAAATATTAAATTTCTTTTCATAAGTTTTAGCCTTTGCTACTATTGTGTGTCGTAAGTTTATGCAATACTTTTGTTAATTTTCCAGTTTCACACATATATTCAAAAATTACCGCGATCCTTTGCCATCTCACCCAAAATAACGCCACCGTTGAAGACTACATCTTTTCGTCGTTGCGGATCTTTAAATTTCTGAAAATTAGAATATTTTCTATCTCTTTATAGTCTTGCGACCAATTTCTACAGAACATTACAGTTTTGTTCACCTAAACCTAAAGTAAACAAGATCGATATAGTGCTATATATATAAATAATCAGGATGATGATGTCCGTCCATCCGTGCAAGCTGCAACTTGAGAAAAAATTGAGACATCTTGATGAAGCTTGGTTTTCAGGTTCCTTAGTACAAAAAAAAAAATCGAGCAAATCATCATTAACTGAAAACCTATAAAGTGCCATAACTAAGCACTAAATTAAGATATAAAACTGTAATTAGGCACAGGGGATCACAGTAACAAGAGACATCTGCGGATAAAAAATTTTGAGAAATGTGCATATTTCCCACACTATTAAAGCTACAACAACTAAATTTCCCCTGCATAAATATTACAAAAACTCGGATGAAAACTCCGCTCAGTCCTCATATAAAGGTACGGTTCTAAACTAATAAAAACGCGATAAATCGATAACTAAATGCGCCAAAAAAGTAAAAATTTGCCGCCGGTAAGACCATCACCGCTCACTTTTTGGTAAAGTGCCATATCTCGGGACCTGACTGACCGATTTCAATAAAATTTGGAACGTGGAACTTTTTTTTTATATTCCTATATCACGCTGTGGAAATGGAGTTATGAAAATTTCAGAACGTATTTTTTTTCATTCTGCCTGAAATGAATACAATTGGGCGAAAACTTCACCTGGCCCCATATGACCATATCCAGGATTTTTCAACATCCGGCTGATTGTGTATAATGACTACGTATAAAGATTTTAGTTTTTCTAACAAATCTTCTGCCGAATATATACGTAGCTCAGTGTATAAGTTGACATTTTACTTCGTAAATAATTTCTCTGGCTTTGATTCCAGCAAGTTGGAAGAGTGTAAAATGTTCGCTTGCACCCGAACTTAGCCTCTTCTTACTTGTTCTCTGGAATATTTTTTCATTTCCAATTACGTATATAATTTATCCACATCATTATTGAGCACAAGAATTACCAGATGGCACGATATGCTTGAAAAATTCTGGTGATACATATGGTGTTAAACACAAACCCAGCGATGACTTGTTCTTCATTAAATGCGTTTAGAACAGCGTCTCAAAACCGTTATCACCCCATCATCAGGTAACTATAGTGAAGAAAAAAATATTATTTTAGTAAACTTAGTTAGTTGAAAAAAAAAAATGGTGACACAGGTGTTTTCAACGCTACTACGCACACTTCTATCCCAATTCTTCAGTAGATTCGTGTGATGTTCTGTTACCAGAACTTTACCATACCATTCTATATTGAATAGCAATTCTATAAGAGCTGGCAGGCTTCATTATCCAACATAAGGTTCTGTCAAAGTTTTCTTTTTCTTCTTCTTAATTGGCGTAGACACCACTTACGCGATTATAGCCGAGTTAACAACAACGCACCAGTCCTTTCTTCTTTTCACTACGTGGCGCCAATTGGATATTCCAAGCGTAGCCAGGTCCTCTCCACCTGGTCCTTCCTCTTCCTCTGCTTTCCCCGGCGGATACAGCGTCTATGTCAATGTCGTCATGTATCTCATACAGCTCATCTTTCCATCGAATGCGATCTTCGCCGGGGCCAACGCGCAAAGGACCATAAATCTTTCGCAGAACTTTTCTCTCGAAAACTCACAACGTCGATTCATCAGTTGTTGTCAGCGTCTTTTCGTGCTGTCGAAAGCAGCTTTGAAATCGACGAAGAGGTGGTGAGTGTCGATTCTCCTTTCACGGGTCTTTTCCAAGGTTTGGCGCATGGTGAATATCTGGTGRGTTGTTGATTCGCCAGGTCTGAAGCCACACTGACAACGTCCAATGAGTTTGTTGACGGTGGGCTTTAATCTTTCACACAATACGCTCTATAGAACCTTATATGCAATGTTGAGGAGGTTGGACGTTGGATTGTGGGGTCTCCTTTTTTATGGCTTCTGCATACCACAGTTAAATTCCAATCGTTAGGCATGCTTTCGTCTGACCATATTTTACAAAGAAGCTGATGCATGCTCCTTATCAGTTCTTCACCGCCGTGTTTGGATAGCTCGGCCGGCAATCCATCGGCCCCCGCAGGCGAGTAATTGCTATTCGAACTTCATCATGATCGGCCAATGGAACGTCTGCTCCATCGTCATCGATTGGGAATCGGGTTCGCCTCCTCCTGGCGTTGTGCGTTCACTGCCATTCAGCAGGCTAGAGAAGTGTTTACTCCATAATTGAATATGATCTGGGCATCGGTGACTAGATCACCTTTGGGTTTTCTACAAGATTATTGTAGCATTACTCATGTATAAATAGAGACAGCAGATATCCTCGCTTCATCTTTATTTATTAGTCTTCGATTGTGTAAGTCATAAGCAAGTTAAATAAAGAACGCTCCGCTTCGGTAGAGCCAAAAATATTTCGTTCATATATTTCGAGACCCGGAAATATTAATTCCAGYGGAAGTTAGCTTGCCGGCTGTGATCAATTTTGGTACTGTCCTTAAAAACGCCTTTGCTGTAAGTAAGTTGTTGGGCACCAAAGTGACTTAAGAGGTCAACGTCATGATGATCGCTGGTGAAGAAAAATGTTCTAGCTTCATTATAGAGTGAGCTCCAAAGCGAATAAGTTCTGTTCTCTTTAAATAGATGTATTATGACAAGTGTACTTTTAATCTAAATATCCGAACATATTTAAAACATATATGGGAAAGATAAGTGTTGAAATATCGGAAAGCAGAAGTTTCATTTGGTTATTGTTGTTGCACATTATTGTAATAACAGGGTAAGCATCAAAATAATTTACGCTTTTCTGGTAAAATACAACGTAGTCCGTTATTACACACTTCAACTTTTGTTGCTAATTCTCGGGTGATTCTCTTTTTCTGTTGCCCATTACATTCACACGAGCAATTTGTGTTGCGTAACTCTGTTCGAGTTTTTTCTCATTCTCTTTCACTTTACTTTAACCCATTGTCTACTCTTTACTTTAACCCACTGTCGTCTCATTTTCCTTAAAGGTATTTGGGTCACTCTATCACATATATTAATCAGTTCKGTCAATTAAATACATTCTATTTATAACTCAAAATGAAAACAAATATTATATAACAGACCTTCCCTTTCCACTATATCTTTAATTAATTAGATTTTTTCGTCATACTTCATTTTCCAAATATTTATATTATATTATGTATATTTGTATACATATTTGCAAATTACTTACCAAAGGATGAAATTAAATTTTTAAAATATATTCAAAATATTAATTTCACAAAAATATACGCAAATGCAACTATGAAAGAAGAACACGAATGCCGAGAAACGTCGCAGCGAACTGTTATGAATAAGAACACAAAGCGAGTTGCTGAGCACTGGAAACTCGGCGCGATTCTCCTCTCCTCGTCGCCCCCTCGCCTATAAACCAAGAATTGCCGCAACAAAAGTTGCCGTGTGTAACAAAGGACGTAAAAGAAGGCTCCTTTAGATGCATAAATTATTTATCGAAATGGCACAATTCCAATTTCTCTGGCGCCGCGATCTGAAGCTACCTGTTTAATCTGCTACCCAAATTTGCCACCAAAAGTACTAACCACTTTTACGATTAGTAAAGGAAATGCTCACTTAGTTAAAATGTACAATCATTTTACGTTTATTTATTACTTGTAAAAAATTTAAGCTAGGTTTGAAATACGAATGTAGATAGCGGGGTGGATGTAATTCGCAACCGGACCGCTGGAATATCGAAGGAATTGCCGTGATTCCGTAAGATCGAATTTATAAAAAAAGAATGTTGATGTACGCAGTGTATATTCGAGTGTTGACGTGGGAATTGGGTAGGACGAAGTGAAGAACCTGCTCAGGGGAACATACTTTATGTTGAGTGGGTTGATTAGAAGTGTCGTGAGTTGTGTTGTGTGGCAATGTATAGTGCTGAACACGTAGAGCTTGACAGACTGCAAGCGACATCTGTCAAATATTAAAATACACACTTTATTATGGACGTGTAAATATTCTTAAATTTGTCACCGACAGTAGAACGACAGTAGAGTTGACAGTAGAGAGGAGGGATACCAATAATATGTAAAATTATTCAAAGCTCTAATAAACCTGATATTATTTTACAAATAAAAACATAAAATAGCTTTGCTATATCATTTGTAATAACAATTGATAATTTAATACAAATAAGTTTACCAATTTATTTATTTTTTGTATAATACTATGAATAATGTGAACAAATATATATGTAAACAAGCAATCCCATATAATTGTACAATATCCAAACTAGAAATCCAAGACGCCTACTATAAAACAAAAGAAGAAAATAATGAACCATTTAAACAAATAAGTGAAGGTAACATAATTATAGAAGGAACACATGTAGTAAATAATAAAACTTACGAAGGAACAAACTTCGTACAATTTTTTAAAACTATAGAAATAGGTTCCGATGTATACCATAATTAAAAAGACGAAATTCTAAAGGTACACACAGAAGAAAGAATAAAGATATTAGAAGTTTTAGTAGTAGCTGAGAATATAAATTTAGCAATATACAAAAATTACACGCTTTCCTAATACCATTTGAAGAAACTCCTGTAGGAAATATATTAAGTAACTAAGGCTATAAAAGAAAACATAAAAACGATATGAGCAGATACTGAGAGAACAAGGAATGGATCATCTAATCTAAGAAAATGCCATACCCCTAGTATAAAGCAGGAGCTTTATTTTATAAGAGAGGGGTGAGTTAATGCCTACATTACGAACTTTGCACATGAAGCAGCACTGCATAACAACAAGCGATAGCACTATGCTTATCACGTCGTTACGTTTGTTACTTTTCCATTGGCGTAACTACAAAACTACAGCCAATACTCTTATCTTATTGTAGCATTCTTCTTCTTTATTGGCATAGACACCGCTTACGCGATTATAGACGAGTTAACAACAGTGCGCCAGTCGTTTCTTCTTTTCGCTACGTGGCGCCAATTGGATATTCCAAGCGTAGCCAGATCCTTCTCCATCTGGTTCTTCCAACGGAGTGGAGGTCTTCCTCTTCCTCTGCTTCCCCCGGCGCGAACAGCGTCGAATACTTTTAGAGCTGGACTGTTTGCGTCCATTCGGACAACATGGCGTAGCCGCTGTCTTTTAATTCGCTGAACTATGTCAATCTCGTCGTATATCTGGTACAGCTCATCGTTCCATCGAATGCGATATTCGCCGTGGCCAATGCGCAAAGGACCATAAATATTTCGCAGACTTTTCTCTCGAGAACTCGCAACATCGACTCATCAGTTGTTGTCATCGGCCAAGCCTCTGCACCATATAGCAGGACGGGAATTATGAGTGACTTATAGAGTTTAGTTTTTGTTCGTAGAGAGGACTTTGCTTCTCAATTGTCTACTCAGTCCGAAGTAGCACCTGTTGGCCGGAGTTATCCTGCGTTGGATTTCCAGGCTGACATTGTTGGTGGTGTTTACGCTGGTTCCAAGATAGACAAAATTATCAACGACTTCAAAGTTATGACTATCAACAGTGACGTGACAGCTTAGTCACGAGTGAGACGACTGTTTGTTTGATGACAGGAGATATTTCGTCTTGCCCTCGTTCACTGCCAGACCCATTTGCTTTGCTTGATTGTCCTGTCTGGAGAAAGCAGAACTAACGGCGCGGATTTTGAGGCCGATGATATCAATATCATGGCATACGCCAGCAGCTCCGTTATGTACAGTACCAAACTGCTTTGTTAGCGGTTTTCGGTTTTAGCCGGAAAATAAACTGAACACCGAAAACAGTTTGGTAACGGTTTTCACTTATTTTTCGACAGGATTTTTGGTCTGAACCGTAAATTGYATGTTTTAGAATTTAAACCATACATATGAATGTGATATATAAAAATTGAAAAGGGTTGTATCGTCTCACTTTGATTTTCGTCGGGGGCTTTTGGGGATAATATGAGTGTATGTGTCTATCTATGTTCCAGTGCCTGCGCTTGTGCCTGTGTTTGTGCTGCTGGTTGATGTGGTGGTTCCCTGGTGAATTTGTAGCTTTTTTTCTTCTGTTTTTGCGTTAATTGACCCACTTCACTGCACTGAATATGCTTTTAATGCATATGTACATACATATGTTTATATGTTTTCTTTGTTTTTTCACTTTTTACACTTTTTATGTATTATATATACATATATATCTATGCCAAAAAAAATTTTTTTTCCAATTTGTCACCGCCGTAACTTTTTATATAATATAAACATGTACGGTTTCCAAATTTGTTTCCGCCACCTTGTTTCTTTTTTTTTCACTAGCGGTCCAAAGTTTATGTCACTACCGATTTATTTGTCCAAGTTTTGTCACCAACAGGATTTGTTTATTTTTTTAAATTTGGATTGTTAGCGCGTCGCCGCGTCACCGTAATTCATTATATTTAATTTTATTTTATTTTTCAATATCCGGCGCACGGATCGAGTAAGAAAGAGGCTTGTCGCCGTCCGTCAGTCCCTTTTGTCCATTTTGTCCAGTGTCCTCGTGTGTGTGGTGTATATGATGCAGGTGTGTTGAGTGTGAGGTGTGGATGATGAATATGGTGTAGATGTGTTGAGTATGAAGTGTAGATGTGGATGATATAAATGGTGTAGTCGTGCTATATTGTTAGTGGGGGCAGGGGGGAGCAGAAGCTCATTTAGCCAATGGGTGTATATACGTTTACTTTTTTATGTTATATCAATATGTATATATGAACATATGTATGTTTGTATTTATTTATTTATTTATAAAAACGTGAAACAATAACACAATTACTTTTCCACGAAAAAAGGAG
>NW_017534641.1:36726-42286 GCF_001853355.1 Bactrocera latifrons
CGAGGCAAGCAAAGCAAACCTGTTATTCCCGAGGTTGGGTGGCCCGGGGCCATGATTATTATTTCTACACACTCAATTCACTTGTTTAGAAAACACTTGTAGGAAAAACGATATGCGGTATAATTATAAAACAGAGATTTACTAAGCAAACACGTGCACGTAAGRCSGATGTGTACTGAGCGAAATACGCAAAAGATAAGCCGAAACACGTCTACATAGAGCGAGCTTTAGTCGATGACTGTGTTTGTATTTATTTTTATTTGCTTTTTCTTTCTATGTGTTTTTTGATGTTGTTGCCTCTGCTTATTTTCTTTATTACAGGTATTATACTTATACATATGTGTACCTGAAATTTTCACATACAGCGGCAGCATAAATTATGTTTATATGAACTAAATGCGCTCACTTTGGGTTTTGAAGAGTATAATGAGTATATATGCCCTTTTCTTGCCAAATCCTCTTTTCTTCCAGCTGTCTGACTTCTTGTTTGTGTTTGTACATATGTATGTTTATGTTTTTAAGTTCGCGCCCGAATGTTTGTTGTATTTACATATTTTTATTTTGGTGATTTCGCGCCCGGTTTGTGCTTGGTTTTTGTTAGATTTAAGGGAGTAGGGAAAGAGCCTTAACCTACCCCCCAAGTGTACGTTCACAATAAAAATATCATGGCCACCACTAGTGAATAAGGGTGGCGAGAGGTCAAAACGGGTTGCAGAAAGCGAAAATGCTATAATATTAAATTATAAATATATAGTACTATATTTGTACATTTATAAATACTATTTGTAATTTATGTTATAAAAAAAATTAATTATACCTTCATGATATAGATAAATATGCTATATATTTTTAAGCGTTAACTTATGCAAGGACAAATTGAAAATTATATTTGATAATTAGTGGACCATAAGAGATAACTATTGTGGAAAAGTTTGGTATTACATATCATAATAATTCGTCTGAACAGTAAAACACGAATTTTTATTGTAAGATAAATCAAGAGATAATTATAACAGTATATAACATATTTCCTATATTTTAAGTTTAAATCTTTGTAATCACAAACTATCGCATTGGATGGAACGATGAGCTGTACGAGATATACGACGAGATTGACATAGTTCAGCGAATTAAAAGACAGCGGCTACGCTGGCTAGGTAATGTTGTGCGGATGGACTAAAACACTCCAGCTCTGAAAGTGTTCGACGCAGTACCCGCCAGGGGAAGCAGAGAAAGAGGAAGACCTCCACTCCGTTGGAAGGACCAAGTGGAGAAGGACCTGGCTTCACTTGGAATATCAAAGTGTCGCCGCGTAGCGAACCGACTGGTGCGCGGTTGTTAACTTGGCTATAATCGCGTAAGCGGTGACTACGCCAATCAAGAAGAAGAATCACAAACTACATAAACTTTTTATGTGTCAGAGTTTAGCTATACGCCGAGGAATCCTTCTCATTCACAAATGTGTGTTTGACTATGCTAACAGATTTACCATATTATTTTTTAGTTCTAAGCTGAGTTTTAAATAAAAAGGATTCTTAAAGAAATAAAGGAAATTAAAGGAAATCGCTGCTTGACCACCAACGCCACCAACTTTCATTTGATAAGTGTTGTTTATTACTTGCTTGGCTGTTGTTGTTAACGTTGTTGTCATTATAGTAGTTTTATGCAAACATACGTAGTTCTTCCCGATGTTTTATCGGTTTTGGTAGAGCTGGTTCCTCCCACTCTCCCAAATCGGCATCATAATATGCGCAGCACGATATGGCCGCAATTCCCATGGTACTTGCTTTTCCATGGAGGTCAATTGTACACCCAACGACATCGGTAATACGTTCGCGATCGATGCGTTCCAGATGTAGCTCACCAATAGGTTGTCCAGGATAGATAGGCTCAGTGAATTTGGCTTTCAATAGGAAGGTAGGATCGCAACTCATGTCTTAACGACGGTATCTCAAGCATTTTCATCTTTACGCGTAACACGATTCGCTCAACTGGTAACGCTTTGGTCTACAAGGTGGGTGTTGAGTATTTAGCATATTAAAAAGTATGAAAATTCAATTTTGCTCAGAACCTACCCAACAGCTTGATAAACCCGACCAAGGGATCCTTAGCGAAATTGACAAAGCTTGTGCAAAATCAGAACAGCACATTCACCGTAGTATTAAAGTTGCTTAGACAATCACAAATCTCATTGGTTTCGGACTAGAGTTAAGGGCAGACGAATAATCAAACGTTGTATAAAAGCTTCTTTGCTGATTCTGTAAAAAAAAAATAAGAAATGCATGGTAAATCTTTTGAAATAAAGTTTTATTTTAGCTTACCTAGCAATGCGACGTGCACCTTCCACAAGCATGCCATTGAATTTAAAATTTTGTGTCGAATTCACGACCCAACTTAGTTGGTCTACATTTGACTACGTTTGAGTACTTCACAGCATCGCGTATCGCCTTTTCATCTCTTAAATCATAAAATTGGAACAGCACCTGACCCATTACGCAGCAATATTAACGAAGCCATGTTTAGGTGTTTCGTATTTTCAAATAATAATTCAAAAAAATTGTCTTGCAAAAACCTACGTTATGATGGCAAAAATATAAATATGGCTGTGAATGAGCATATTCTGGACCCCACTATACGTCATGGTTGGTTATTTGTTCGTAACATTTTTCTGTGGTGAAGATTTATTAACTTACCACAGTTAAAAATAGGCTTAAATAAAAAACTTAATTTTCCATGTATTTGCTCATATTGTTCTCATCTTTAAGAATATATATTAAAATAAAAATATTTTATTTTGAAAATATATTAAAGTTTTATATATAACCAATATTTTTGGGACAACTTTTTCATAAATTTTAAGAAAAGAACACAATGCAACCACTTTCCGATTAAAAATCGGCCATCATGAATTCTAATAGAAACTCAATCCCGGCCTCCCCTTTTCGTTACTACAGTTGTACCTCAGCTGTCCCTTTGTTTACATAACATCAGCTGATAGTTACTTTTGTGGCGATGTTAATACACCATATTTAATATTTAAACGATTATTTATTAAGATAATTCAAAACACTTCTTCACTTGTTGGCGTCTATACAAGAAGTGACGCTTCTTAAAACTAAAATTAGAATTCAGTTAAAACTGTAAATTTCCAAGAAGAATATAAAGAGAATGAAATAATACAGTAACGTCTTATAAGTCTCATACGTCTTATCCATGTGTCCACACTTTACTCCTCCTCTACCTGTCTCTTATACACATCTAGATGTGTATAAGAGACAGGTCCACACTTTACTCCTCCTCTACCTGTCTCTTATACACATCTAGATGTGTATAAGAGACAGGTCCACACTTTACTCCTCCTCTACCGTGCTGTAACTGCTTCAACAAGAAACTAGAATACATATATTTATTTATGAGGTTGTTTACATATCGATGCAGGTTTTTGTGAGCTGCAGAAGAATATTTTAGATTTGTAAAATATTTTAAATGGACAAGAGCAATGTTGCCACGTTTTCATATATTTCTGTGCCTTGGGCGTTTGCGGGGTTGAAAATATTTTTGTTGTAGTTTTTTTTTTACAAATTTGTCATAGTGACTTCAGACGCTGCTAATGCCATTTTAGGTGATTGTTATTTTTGTAGAACAATGTTTACAGTTTTTTTGGGTGACATATTTATTACTTTTGTTTTTTCGGCAATGTCATATATACATACATACATATGCATATAGCAATTGTAAAGCAGTGTGCGCACATTTTATTACTGACAAACTACAAAATCTTGATTTGAATTTAAATTGTACTAACATACTTGAATGTGCTGATAGATGCGTATGAAATTTTAAATAATGAAATGTTACAATATTGTTGTACTGCAGAAGAGGGCACAAGTTGATTTTCCTATGCACGCGTGCATAGGGCCTCTGCTGCGACGAGCAGCACAAAATATTACGCTATTTATAGAACACGAACGATCGGTAGCCCTCGGCACAATGAAGATCATACCAGTGGCTATGGGAAAGCAAAACAGTTGCATGCAAACACATGTTCAAGCAACANGAGGGCACAAGTTGATTTTCCTATGCACGCGTGCATAGGGCCTCTGCTGCGACGAGCAGCACAAAATATTACGCTATTTATAGAACACGAACGATCGGTAGCCCTCGGCACAATGAAGATCATACCAGTGGCTATGGGAAAGCAAAACAGTTGCATGCAAACACATGTTCAAGCAACAYCACGCTACGCTAWTTCAAATATACAGTGARAGCTAACATTGTTTATGCGCGAATGGGAAGAAGATTTTTTCTTTATAGAAAATTTGGATGGAAGAGCACAATGTCTTATTTGTTACGACATTGTTGGTCGCAATCCTAAATTTTGTTTAAGCCGACATTATTTCTCTTGAAATATAAATTTTAAATTTTTTACTGGAGGTGAGCGGAAGCTAATGCTTTTGCAATTGCAAGCAGAATTTTTTTTTAAATTCATTGCAAATGATAATAATAATGATMCTGAAACTGATAATGGTAAAAATAATAATAAAGATATTGATTTGCCTTTAATAAAGGCRTCTTTTACTGTTGCGTTGGCTTTGGCAAAGCAGTGTCGTCTATTTGAAGATGGCCTTTTTTTCTTAAATTTGTCTTCAAAAGTTTTGAAATGTTTTGATGAAAAARRGCAAGAAGTTTTGAAAATCATAGAAAAAGTACCTTTATCTTGTCGTACCGTCACACGTAGGACTGAAGATATAAGCAAATTCATCCACTCTGAGACTAAAAGTAGATTGCTAAATTGCAAATATTTTTCTCTCAGTTTAGATGAGAGTACTGGTCTAAGTAGTATTTGTCAACTAATAATTTGTGTAAAAACTGTCGATCAAAATTTTCAAACTTTCAAAGAAATKTTTGATGTTATTGCTTTGCATAGCATAGCATAGCAATATAACCGGTGAAATTTTATACAATGTTTTGGTTGAGAAAGTCTTCTGCTTTGTTGATAAAAATAAATTAGCCGGAATTTGTACGGACGGGGCCAAAGTAATGGTGGGATCGGAAAAGGGCTTAGTAGGGCAATTATTAAAAAATCATTTCAAGGTTCTTTTTTTCCATTGTATAATCCACCAGCAAGCGTTATTCGCAAAAGGGGATTATTTGAAAAGGGCAATGAATATATCAATAAAAATTATAAATAAAATTAAAGGGGGCCACAACTCTTTAAAACTCTTCAAAACGCTTCTTGAGGATCTAAAAGCGGAATACAGTGACGTACTATTATATACTGAGGTTCGTTGGCTAAGCCGTGGGAGAAGCCTTCAGCGCCTGTTCGATTTACGGAATGAAATCTTAACATTTTTTGAACAAAATATGTCTTCAGATAATGGGGATTTCGTTTTAGAACTAAAAACTAAAATTTTTTGTATGATCTTGTGCGACATAACAGAATTATTCAATGAATTACATTTTCAGCTTCAAGGAAAACACAAGATAATAACACAATTAGTAACCACAGTACACCATTTCAGCCGGAAAATTCAAATTCTAATAAATGAAATAAAAAATG
>NW_017534641.1:42761-44438 GCF_001853355.1 Bactrocera latifrons
ATAGTCTTATTAAATAATAATAATAATAAGATAATAAGATAATAATATAAGATAATAATGATAATAATATAATAATGAGATAATAAGACTAAAAAGTAATAACAATACATAATAATCATGAATAGCACATTGTTGTGCCGAACGACATGCTCAAATTCGTGCTTTCACTGCTTCACACACAATAGCAAATGTAACAATATGTGTGAGTGCCCACCTCTGTTGTAATAAGTTTTTAGGGTATTATGATAGTATCTCATATACATACATACATATCTACAAATAGACATGAATCCGATTACTTTGACAGTCGGGTAAAAAACATGTATGTATTTCGGTATATAATAATACAAWAAGTAATAAATGGGTTAAGGGAGCTTCAAAATATGCCAAAATAACGTTGCAATAAAACATAGTATTTCTCATTTTCACTTTGTATATTTAAATATACACTATAAA
Organism: Bactrocera latifrons; assembly: GCF_001853355.1. Classification (NCBI taxonomy): domain Eukaryota; kingdom Metazoa; phylum Arthropoda; class Insecta; order Diptera; family Tephritidae; genus Bactrocera; species Bactrocera latifrons. The sequence goes on from NW_017534641.1 coordinate 43,218, forward strand.
CAATAAAATACACATTTCATTTTAATTTTTTAGTTAAATTAATTAATTTAAAAATCACTTAGAACACTGATCGTTGAAAGATTAGATTGTGATTATGAGGAAAACGAGCGTTGCCACATCTTAAACAACAAATATGAATGATTGTTTAACGACTATAAAAAATTTATTTCCAGCATTAGACCGCGCTCTAAAAAATAATACCACATCGAGCCAATATCCGAAGTGCCTGAAGTACTTAGCGGAGTGCTTAGTTCTGCGTTGGGGGCTTTCGACCGCGCTCTTAAAACAAATACCCTAGTCGAGCCCGAGATCACTGAAGTGCCTTTGCGTAGTACTCCTTTAAAAAAGATCGAGTTAATACCCGGGTTAACCTAAGTATTTTATTATTTTATTTCGTAATATTATACAATATTATCATATGTTTATTAAATTTAAAAAATTAAATATTCAAACGCATAGAAAGATTATTTATACTCATTTCAATTTGAAATATAATTGATAGGCACACTTGTACTTATTAGAAGTAAGATTGCTAACTAAAAAAAGAGGAACTAAAGCGAAAAAGAGAAATTTTAGCGAATTTCTTATATTTGCTTATTGTTACCAAATAAATGATGCTCAGTGCAAAAAKTTATTTTTAAAATAGAGACTACTTACTTATAAAACCGGCAAATAGTGTAAATTGTGAATTTGTTTAAATGTTTACAGTTAAATTTAATTTAAGTTTGTTGAAATGTTCGAGTTTTGGGAATTTTTTAACTTTAAAGTAGATATTTCTTAATCAGTAGGACTTGCTCTTTCCAACGGTACCTACAGAACGCGGCAAATAAATCGGAATTGTGCCTACAAACATAAGAAATATTAAAAAACCCACACTTTTCACACATTAACTACAAATATAGTTTTGCAAATATTTTAATTAGAATGTTATCAGTTTTGCATGTTGTCATAAAAAATACGCAAAATGATAAGCATATAATTTAATATAATTGCATGTAAACGTATGAAAATATAAGCGATTGTTTTCTCTGTTCGAACTGAAGGGTTTTGATCTTAATGTACTCTGTTGACTGACCCATGCTCGGAATAATTGTTTTCAAGTCTCATTATATTCTCTTTGAACCGAAACTACGGGCTCCAGTGCGTGATAGCGGCGGACAAAAAAAATTCTTGTTTCAGTGTCCCAGTTATCCATTTTTGTTAAATGTAAAAGTCAATCTG
>NW_017534641.1:46363-47362 GCF_001853355.1 Bactrocera latifrons
AGAATACAACTAATGCATACCTACATGCATACATATTCTACAAAGGAGGAAACGGGAGCAAGAGGACACTAAACAAAGGAGGAAATTAGGAAAGGAACATTAAACACAGGAGGAAATAGGAGTAAAAGAACACTAAATACAGGAGGAAAACGAATGGACAGCGGATAACATCCCCAAAATTATAAATATATTTACTGTATTCTCCCAAAACTCCCTTGAGGCGAGACAAAGTAAGTCGTTTCCATTTTTTATGAAAATATGTAAATATGTATGATATCATACGGTTTTATCAAATATAAAACCTATGTATATAATCCGTTTGATCAATTTCCAAACGGGAACAAAATACAGTTGAAAAAATATATCATCCATATATTTKTATAAATACAAAAGGAAATMTTTTACTGCCTTCTAAGTTTACCCTTGTGTATACAAACACACCCACTACAACAGAAAACAAACCTATTATATTCAAGTATTTACTTGCAAATCTTCCCAGCAATACCCCTTCTGTTTCTTCAAACAGTAAGCAGGATTGCATAAAAATAGGTAAGCAAAAGGCATAARATGCGAAATTTCCAATGCGAGAATAAATAGAAACATACATATTTACATATGCACTTACCCAAATCATACTTATCWYATACATAAATACAACAAACATAAATTTGTACCTGCAAACAAACATTGAAATTAATATTAATACAATATATTGAAGCATATACTTGCTAATCCGCAAGTGCAGAGGCTAATGACCTGCAAATTGTGAATTTTCTTTTCCCGCTAAATTCTAATCGCGCAAATATAAGTACATATGCATATATATGATATACATACTGTATACATATAATCGGTATTGTTTTTGCATACGCTACATACCCTAACTTAGGGGGTATATCCAAACATAGAAGCTATAACAAATCCTAAATTATTGGAAGCTGCGATAATAGCTTAATTATAAACTATAAACGGAATTTTAACAAAAAAAAAAAAATAAAT
>NW_017534642.1:0-185781 GCF_001853355.1 Bactrocera latifrons
AAAAGGTTTGAGAGATTTATATAAATCAATGATTCCATTATTATATGGTAGTATGAAATTTTTTTCTTTGTAGAATACATAAAAAATTAAAAAATCGGCTAATTTTTATGAAAAAATTAAGGAATATTAACACATAGTGTCAATATTTATATATATTATATATTTTCGCATTTGATTCCATAAAACGCACTTGTATACATTTTTTCCAACTGCATACTCGTAAATATAAATATTATATATAAAATAACATGTAAAGAAAGTTATTCTCGAAAAGCTGCTTCCAACTCATTTCTCTATATTTTGTGCTCTATTTTTTGTTTGTATATTATTGTTATTTATTTATAAGTTTGTCTCCATTGTATGCGCTTAAAAAATCTTTAAATAAGTGTTTGAGAAACTAAAATACATATTTTTAACACTGAAAATTGGCAACTATATTTTATTTAAATTTTTTATTTAATTTGCTATAAAACTGCTGAGACTTGTAGTTGCTACTTCTGCTGAAATTTTAGTGCATATTAAACTAAAACGGAACTATAATAACCACACAACATTATGTATAAAACACTTCGCCACAAACCGTTTGAGAAATGCAAACGCGTCTAACAGATGAATGAAATAACGCGGCAAAGATCTGTACAAATTACTAATTTGAAAAAAATTAACCAAGTTTGTCATCTAGGGAATTAATTGCTTGCACGTCGCTCAACTGACACCGTCATATATGGTATTTGACAAAAAAGTACGAATTACTACGAGTATAATAAGCAAAAAATTCGACGAAAATTTCAGTAATTTCTAAAAAAAAAGTGTTCATAAATAGATATTCTTATAGTTTAGAGAAGTGTTTCAAGAATTCATAAACGGAATTATTGATAGTGTAAAGTGTTTCAAAAGTTCATAAATTGTTATGTTTACAGGATATAGAAAAGCGTTTCAAAAGTTCATAAACTGATATGTTGTTAGTGTAAAGTGTTTCAAAAGTTCACAAATTGATGCTTTTAGTTTATGGAAAAGCGTTTCAGCAGTTCATAAATTGAAAAATTAAGAGTTTAAAGTGTTTCAAGAGATCATAAGTTTAAACTAGACTCTTGGAAAAACTGAAACTAAGCGCTACCGGCAGTGTAGTGGCATGCAACGCACGTAATTTGCAGTAAAACCGCATAGAACAGTACCAGACACCATGAGTAAGCTCTGACAGTAGTTTTCCTGTAACTAGCGCAGCTTTCATCCCAATTTTTCTTCGTTTTTTTATTTAATTAATTAATAGTTTATTACTGTGTTGGCATATTACCAAAAATACTACTCAACATATTAACGTATTTTGCATTTTGTCAAAAAAAAAATATATATTTTTAATTTGCATGTTTGAAAAAATTACTCAGAAAACTTTTACAGATTTTTGTTAAAGCTCTTCATGATTTTTTGTAAACTTTTACCACCGCTTGAACGCTTTTAAAAAGCTCCCATAACTGTACTGTACACCAAGCGCGCTTAAAAGCTCTACTCATCATATACAGTACCCGGCATATTAATAATTACCCGCTTTTCAAATATTCGAACGCTTCTCGCTCCTACAATTGTACGCTTTATCGATATTTCTATATGAATATGTTCAAAAAAATTTAACCATTTGTTGTTTGTGTTATTGTTTCTTCCATTCTGCTCTTATCTTTATCTTCATATGCGCCTGTGCAGAACAAATGTGTGATGTCTAGCAAAAAAATGTCTACACAAATATTTATGACGACAAAACGAAAGGCAGCAACGATTTACGCCACTGAAGTGGGGCGTCAGTGAGCCGGAAACGGAGCGTCTCGCGCTGGAAGCCCGCTAGCGCAATGAGCGCATGTGTTTTTTTTAGCCCAATTAACTACCATCATTTAAAAAAAAACTATATAATTTAAGCAAACAGTTAAACTAAGGAATTGAGCAACCGCTGCTGAGAGATTACTAGCTTATGATGATTGGCGAGCAAAGCAGCGCATATTAGCTGCAAACAAAGCAGTCGGTGAGCCGGCAAAGCAGATGATTTCAATTAGTTTCGGAAAAATGAAATTTTGTAGCTCTAAGCCTAAGATATCTATTGTTAGACGCTTCCAGTTTGCGGCCAGTGACTGTACTGCTACAGCACAAACATATTTTATACTTCTTTTTGTACATAAGCCGTTAGCTTTTACTGTAAACATTGTAACTGAAATGAGTAAAAATCTTTCGAATTGTCTTGCTCGGCTCGAAAACTCAACTGAAGGCACCTATATAGTATTAATATGTAATAATAAGTGTTTCTCAATACTAGACACTGCTCTAACGGTACCAACTACAGTTAGAATTTACTATCCTACAAGTGATTGCCGTTCAAAAGCAGAGTATTTATTTTTTTGTTAAAAGCTTTCTGTTAGAAAATAAAGCATGCGCTCAAGCGCCTTAAAGTAGGCAGTGCTAGGCATGCATTAGCCTACCTCTAGGCGTCTCTTTTGTTAGAGCAGCTATCACTAATTTGAAATACTCGAAACGTAACGCAAACTAAACTACACTCAGCTCAAAATCAAAATAAAAATGTAGAATTGAAATATATAATAATACTAAAAACGCCAAAAATTTGAAATTTAGCATATATGTATATACACATAATTGTATAGGTAATATAATGTGGAACACTAATATTTTAACTATAGGTAAACCTGACCCGCCCACAGGGCACAGTAAATGCTAAAGTTTAATCAAATTATATTTACAAAATATAAATATATAGTAAATAGAGAGAGAGAGAGAGAAAGAGAGTGGAAAACGAGTCCGCAAATATATTTACAAGATATTCACATACAAAAGAATGCATAGCAGAATTTTCAAAACAAAAATTAAATAAAAATAAAATGAAAGTAATCGCAACGTTGGCGCATATAACCAAAAATAGCTACGATAAGGCAAATGCGACACAAAAGAATAACGTCAGCTAAAATGCAAAATGAAGCCGAAAGAAAAACGATATAATAGAATCCACTAATACTAAAACAAAATTTGAGTTTTGGATATAAAATACTTATATATTGGTTATAAAATGGTTATGTATTTGTTATATATTTATATATTGGTAATAAAATGCTTAAATATTGGTTACCTTACACTCATATTGAAGCAAAATAAGAGTTTTCGTTATAACTGGCTCATTTTTTTTTGTTTTTTTTTTTCTTGATGATATGTTATTTTGCATTTTTGGTGACGATATACAGCGTGACTAACAGAGCTTCATTTGAATAGGTGAATTATTATTGTACTAAAGCGCAAATAATATTTTATGTAAGTTGACGAAAATTTTAACTTTTTTTTACCGTAAACATTTTTGTTAAACATTAACCCCTCGAGTTAATAACTTTTGTGTAATGAACATATTATGTAACTAATTGTATATAAATTTCTACAAATAAGTTCGTATTTGGGTAACACGAATGAACATGAATTTTATTTTAATTATTCAATAAATGTTGTATTTTTTCTAGAAAATGTTTTTGATGTGACCAAAAATAGGCGAGAGAGTATGTAAGTGTGCGATATACAATGTATATAAAGAATCTGATAAAGAAAATGCTGGAAACACTGGGTTAAGGCAATGGCATATGCAGACGATATAGCGTTGATTGCATCAGTCAATCAGCGAGATTATGGAAGATCCCTATTAAGGTTACACCTATGGGCTATGACCAGCGCATTAAGAATTTACATTAGAAGTGGCAGCACTCCTACCTACCAACCTATACACTCATGATCAAATTTGAACCGGACAGGTTAATTAAAACACATACTCTTTGACATATTCAGCTCAAACTTAGCACAAACATAGAAAAGATTGTACCATTCTGTGGAGTTTTTTTTTAATTTGCCTTGCAACCCTGTGATATTCTGTTGTTATTGTTTTTGTAGCGGATACCTGAAGAAATTTCGAGAAATGGTGCCGGATTGACAGTCCTTGGAGGGATAAATATCCGTGTTCGTTGCAGGTACCTAGACTCGACTGCCGTGGGAACGGTTTTTACTGTTTGCTTTGCTATAAGGGTTGACTCCCGCTAAAAAATATTGGCTAGTAGAAAAAGTCTTTTCGTAACTTCTAATCCAAATACGAAAAAACTTTTTCAACTACCTATATTTTGTTAGCTAATCAAAATGCGAAACAACTTTTTCGATTACCCAATATTATATGTAACTCTTGCCAGTGTCAATTTTACACTAAGAAAAAAAACAATTGTTTTTTAATGTGGTAGTAAGTTTTAATTTTTATTTTACTATTTACTGTTTTTGTTTTTGTATTTGCTACAAGGTTTTCTAATTAAAAATATGTTCTCTGATAAATACTATATAAATATTACAGAAAATTTGTTTGCAATTAAAGTTTAAGTAAAAAACAAAAAAAAATATTTTAAATTTTAAAATGAAAATTATAAAAAAAATTAATAAATGTATAATAACTCTCAAAAAATTTTTGAATTAAAAACAAAATTAAACTAAATAAACTAATAAATTTATAATGATTCTGAAACATTTTTTAAATAAAAAAATTAAATTAAAACAAATTAACAAAAAAAATTTAATTAAAAAACAATATGTAATTTAAAAAATTTAAATTAAAAACAATTAAATAAAAAATATACATATAAAAAAAATTAAAAAGATTTATTAAACAATTAAATTAAAACAAATTAAATTAAAAAAATTAAATAAAAAATTTTATTTAAAAATTACGTTAAAATATTACATTTTTTTAAATTAAAAATTAAAATTCTAAAAATTTAATAAATTTATTATAAACATTTCTTAAATAAAAAAAATAAATTAAATAAAAAAAAAAGTGATGATTATCATTTAATCAAATAAAAGTAAGACAATTAAGGTCGATTTTTAATAAAAGAAATGTGTGTAATATTGAACTTAGGAACGAATACTAAAAATGTACAACACGTACAAATAAAGTGCAGTCAAAAACTGTAGGAAGCACGAAAATTATATTTTAAATAATTTAAAACAACAAAAAAGCTACTTAGACAATTTGTAGACTTCGAAAACTAAAAGTACAGTACAATTTTGAAAGTTGCATATGTTTAGGCGCTTTTTAAAAAAAAATAATTTTTTAATCAACTTTCATGCTCCTAGACTCACAAATACCGGTTTCTAAGTCTTTTATTTTTTATTATTTTTTCAATATATTTTATCTTACTTCTTGTTAGCTCTGCAGGACGGAGTTAACGCCAAACTAATTAGTTAGTTTAAGTTAGTTCTACTACTAGTGGATGTCATTTTGTATTCCAAACTAATATAACCACAATTGTCAATGGAGTTAGTTCCGTTAAGTCTTTATGCGGTATTACTAGGTGTTACATAACAAGGCACTATAAGGAACTCAGCCTAAAAGTATGCAGATAATCGAGTTTTTCGAGTTACTTACTTGCATATTCGAGATATTACTTACACCTAGACTGGGCTAGAAAAGTCTGACGTAGTTCTAGCAATAAATATTTACAATTAAGTCAATCAAGTTTACAATCAGTTGACTTATTCTTAGTTATATAACGAATTTTAAATTTAATCAATTTAAACCATACCCACTGAGGTGCCGTTGTACTGCCTAGACCTATGTCTGTGTCTAGATAGTTTCATACTTGCTAGCCTCCCCTACTAAACTAGAGCTTAACACTACTTATACGAAGCGCACGCATCCCCAATACCTGTTTGCCGTCTACACCTCAATACTGTTCAAACTGCCCGAGGACATGTTGTCGTTGTGGCTGCCCAGCCGACCGCGCTTCATCATGGCGCGTGCCGGCATCGGCGAACGCTGCACGCGCGGACTGCCCGGCACGATGGGTATGCCTACGCCGCCATTGTTGTTGTTGGTGTTACCGGAGGAGCGTCGTGTGCGGCGCAGCGACGGTATGCGCGTGGGCAGGCCATCGATGTTCATGGCTGCGTCGTGCGGTTGCGTCGCATTGGCCGGCACTGCGGTCGCCGTGTAGTGCAGATTACGCGCGCTGCGCTCCAGTGTGCGGCGCTGTTGCTCCATGGCGGGCGTCGGCGGCGATTGCGCATGCTGCTGCTGCTGGTGGTGTTGCTGGTACAGATGGTGCGCGTTGTGGTGACCGCTGTGGTTGTTGTTCTGATGTGGTGGCACCGGCGGCGGATGTTGGCCGGCAGCCGATGCGTTGGCATGATGATGATGGTGTGGCATGTAGTCGCCGCGTTTATGAATTAGTGTGGGTGTGCCGGGTGGCGGTGGATGGTATGGCTGCGCGTGATGCAGGCCCTGATGTGAGCCTAGATGTGCCTGTGAATTATGTAAAGATTGAAAGGATGAGGTGGATGAATGAGACGAGCTCGATTTCGTGTGCAAATGCATGGCGTTGGTGTTGTGGTTGTAATGAGCAGTGGCATGATTTGCATTTGTTATTACTGCGTTCGGCGCGGTGCCTGCTTGTGCTTTATTACTGGTCATTTTCGGTAGGGTTGTATGCGACGGCTGGTGGTGCTGCTGCGGCTGTTGGTTGTGTTGTGTGGTATGAGGCTTCTGATTCGGCAGCGGCGGCAACGGTTTCGACAGTGGCGAAGTAGCGTCGATTGCATTGAAGATGCCCTCGCTGGCTTCGAGCGTCTCACAGGAAGAAGAAGAGCGCGGTGGCGGTGTGTATGGCTCGGCTTCGTCCGCATTGGTGGCGACAGTTTGTTGCTGGTGTAAACTATGGCTGCTGCTCGTATGCGGGTGGGTCGTGTTTAGATTGCTGGCACTGGCTGAATTGTTGGGACTTTGACCCGCGTGGCTGCTGTTGCTGTTGCTGTTGGGCAAGAAGCGCAGCTCCATCACGTTGTTGCGATTCTAGAACAGTTCACGCTGATATTTCTAAGCTAGTAGCAGCAAATGGCTAAGAGTCGCACTAGTAATACTTAAATTCATAACTATGCTAATGTGGGGATGGGTGCAATGAAGAGGTACAAGCGGAGGAATGGCGCAGGGCGTAGTAGAATAAAGGCCAGTAAAAGAAAGTTAGTTTTAAGAGAGGGGAAAATGCTATGCGTGTTTTTGAATGGGCTTCTATAATAATAGAGAGACGGTGCTGTACTGGTGTTAGTGCGCAGGAAAGCGGAGCTTTAAAAGCTAATGTATTTTAAAATATAGAATCCTAGTTAACTACTTAATTCAAGAAAATTCTTTCTCTTCAGATCAATTCTTTGCAACCCATCATTTGAGAATAAAAAAGAAATTGCCTACATTCTACCAATAGTTCGAAAACAAAAAAGTCGCCTAAGGATAGGTAGGTTTGCAACCAACATGAAGTAGATGTCACCTTTATTTAAAGGGTAACTTTAAGATATACACATATCACCAATTTCTTTAATGTTGTTGCCCTCCAAGTGTTCTACAAATAGTTTAAAATAAGAAAGCCGGCTAAAAGTAGGCAATAGTAAAAACATATGTTCTCAGAGCAATTTATCGCAAACCCTTGATAAACCTTTGGTCAAATGCCTGGTAAAAGTAATGTATCTAACATTTACTGTTAAAGTTCTGTTAAATGTTAGTGCTAAAGCTAGGCTAACCTGAAAATAATTTCGAAAACTCTGTTGGGTCTTCTTAAAACTAGAGTTTTTCCTAACTATAGATCTGACGTAAGGGGATAAATGCACAGAATATTTGTTAAAACTTAAAAAGTTGCATAAATATATACATAAATACATACAGATAATATACAATATGGGTTTATATACAATAAAAGTTGTTTATATTTACAAATAAATTATATAATTATAGGTTATAGCAATAGACTTTATACAAAAGATCGTAAATGCCAAATTGAAAAATATATTAATGTTTTTTTTTTTTTTTTTTTTTTTTTTTTTTTTTTTTTTTTTTTTTTTTTTTTTTTTTTTTTTTTTTTTTTTTTTTTTTTTTTTTGATTGCAGAAGAGTTGCTGGAAAGGCTGAAGTAGTCGAGATTGATACGATTTAGGTATTTAAGTAGTTACATAGTCGAGGCACCACCAGCTGTGTTGAAAGACATACATACAACCCCACTAGAAATGACTATAAAGTACAAGCAAAAATTTTGTCTAGAAAATTTTGTAAAAATTAAAATATAGAGCTCGAAAAGAAACACATTTTACATATCGACAACTCGAATACGTAGTAAAGCAGTAAGATATTGCATAATACGCTAGTCGTAGATAAAAGTGCGACTGTGTAACTGAGGCAAGCCAAACCATGGCTCATTTTTCAATATATACAAGCGCTTGGCGGGGCTCTACATACCTTGTCGGCTTCCTGCGCCAACGGATTGGGCGTGATGTTCATGCGTGGTATGACACCGTTGAGACGGTGACCGGACTTGTGATGCGCCGCCACGCCCAGCACTGAGGGTGTCACAAAATCGGCCTGTATGTGGTCCAACTGTGGTTTGTCTTCATCTAGAGTAAAGAAACGTTGCAGACATTGCCTAAATTGTCGTATTAACGATGAAAGTTTAACCTTACCTTCTGGTGTCGCCGGGCTGCGTCGTTTCATGCACAGGAAGGCAGCGACTATGGCTACGATGAGGAGTATACCGCAGCCGGCGATGCCCGCCACTATCGGATATTTCGGCTTGTCGTTCTCCTTGGTGTTTACAGGCGTGACTGCTGGCACAGGCATTGGTGTGGTTGCCAGTTCTATGTCGAAAATATACATATTTAAAATGACTTTAAACGGAAAATGATTTTTTGGGCACTTACTCTTCGTTTTGCCCTGTAATATGGCGCTGAACTCAGACGCAGCCAGTGCATTAAAGGACTGCAGCTTGAACTCGTATGCGGTGCCCGCTTCCAACAAGTCGATCTTAAATTTCCGCGTATGTTGACCGTCTACAGTCGCTTTGAGGTATTCACCCGCTGAAGAGGCGAGTCGGTAGTAGGCGTAAAAACCATCCGGCACATTTATCGGATTCGCCGGCAGCGTCCAATGTATCATAACTGCAGTTTCTGAAAGCGGTTCCACGCGCAACAGCTCTGGCGCAGGCAATGTGGCTTTATTGGGGCCTAAAGCTTCGCTACTTTGCAAAAAGAACTTCGCTGAAGTGTTGCCCTCCTTATTGTCGTTGTTGGAGTAAACAGCGATAATGCGGAAACGGTAGAATCGGTCAGGTTTCAAGCCGGAAACTGATGAGGTGAAATTCTTCACGCCTTCAAAAACACGGTCGCGTTTGCCATATGGTATGTCTTCGTTTGTGGTCTGCCAATTTTCACGCGGTATTTTGCGACTCGAGTCACCGAGCATGCGATACTGCACCTTGAAAAACTGTATGGGCAGCCCCTCGTTCTTTGGCACATACCAGCGCAACATTACCGAATCGTCGGACAATCGCGTCACGTTGGGACGAGAGGGAGGAATCATGTTAGCTGCAAGAAAGTACGTACTTTATGAATTATCGTCTTTTTCATAGAATATGGCTACGCTTTTTTTGATAAATACACATCTCTTTTGAAATGTTTAAGTGAACATCATTTTTACAAAATTATTTTGTTAGAGACACTGCCAAATCTTTAGTTTTACATATCCGATAATTTACTCTAATGGCACCAAAAGGAAAGAAATCGAAGAAGCAGCGTGAAATCGATTGGGCGGCCGATGCTTACTTCGACAAGAACCGCTCAATGATCTACATCGAACACACGTTAGAGTGCCCGATATTCACGACGAAAGCTGAGGAGTTTGCCGCTTATGTAGCCCAAGAAGCGCCAAATCGCATCATACAGTTGGTACGGAATCATAACGGCAAAGTGCCGCCAAGGGATGGTGCTTTCGAGATTGGATTTTCGCAGAACGCGCGCACCTCCGTGCATCAGCTGTGGTCCGGCATTGACAAAGGTCCACCAAGGCGTGACAAATTCCCACCGGATTACGAGTCTCTCATGCAAGAAATACATAAGATTTTGAAAAAATTCTATCCCGATGTAGTGGAAAAGAACCCCTTGGAGGGCATGGAGGACGACGACGCTGCGCCGGCGTATGAGTGAAAGCGCTTAAAAATTTGTTAAAGCAACAAAAACATTCAGTGTGAATAATTTATAATCCATGACTTTCGAAACTATCCAACAACAATAGTGAAACTTTGCAAGCCAATCAAATGCCCTTCCGATGGGGTTTTTTCTAAAGAACAGTTTGAACACCAGTCTAACAGTTTGAGTGACTATAAGTAATTCAAAAGTCATCAGCAAGTTTCAGCTTTTCGCCGCCAGATGGCGCAACAGCAGCGTCAAGCGTTGCCACTACAAAATCTTTATATTTATAATATAAAAATGCTTTTACATTTGCAATAAAATAAATTGCGACAGACACCAAATATGTACACGGTTAGCCATTACTTTTACAGTTACGTGCCTTTGTGACCCCTTTGTCTTCTCACCCAAACTTATTTTTATGCATCAAATCAATTTTAAGAATTTGACGACACTGGCAACGCTGCAAAGCAGAAAGAAACTCAAAACATGGCCGACAAGCAATCACTCGTCACTCGCCACTCGCACTCGTTTTCTGTAGCTCGTTGTGAGTGGATTTACCTGGAGTGTGTGACGGCGCTTTTCCAAGTGATTTTCTCTATTTGTGAAAAGAATTCTAGAAAATTAATGAATTCCTCAAGAAATTTTGTGCTGTGATGTGCATATGAAAGCATCAACAACTAATTACATCGAAGAGTTCAATATTAATTGTGCGAAAGCACTCACGGCCGCAGCTATCCACTTAAGTGCAGTGTAGCAACAACAATCACATTAGAGTGCTATTAAAAAGTATAAAATTGAGAATAATTTCTGATTTTCATAGCTACATTTTTTTGGAGTCAAAAGCAATTCATCTCGTTAAACGCCAGTTTCGAGTTGAGCTGTGCGCACTACGAAATTATAAGAACAACTAGCATAGTTGGGTGCTTACGAATCAGAAATTCTCCCTGTTGGATTGTAGAAGTTCGTCGTCAACATAGCGAAGAAATCGCGTCAGATGTCCACTGGCGTGGCGGTGGGTGGCGGCGGTGATGGCACTGTAACTGTGGTTACCACCACAGCGAACGGCGCAGAAGAGCACAATGCCGCCAATACGTCCACCGGCAGTGGGGGTGCCGGCGGCGCAGTAGGCAAGTCAGGCCAAATAACTTTAACGCCACGTTTCACGCAAGAAGAGAAGGAGATACTCTACAGTCTGTTTCATGAGCATGAAGAAGTCATCGATATTAAATTCAGAAAGAAACAGCGTTCCAAATACTCGGTGCGTGATGCCTGGGAAAAAATTGTGCACGAATTCAATACACATCCGGGTGTTAGCGCTATGCGTAACTTGAAGCAAATCCAAAAATTCTGGCTCAATGCAAGGTGAGTAGAAGATGCCAAGCCAGAAGACCTTTTTTATATGGCTTCTACACTTACGGGGCAGTCGCTGACCTGGGGCCAGCAGCTGCTCTAATTCGTGCACCTGTTACACGCAAATGCAGGCCACTCGGCGGGCTGCACAGAAATGCATTCCTCCCGCCAACGTTGCCATTAGCAGTTGTGTTTGTGTCTCTGCCTGTTTTTACATATGTGTGTGTGTGTAGTGAAACATGTGTCGTTAAGCAGCTCATTGAAAGCCGCATTCCAACTCATAACAAACAAATTCTGTTTATTTAGTGGGTCCGATGGACTCAAAACCCCAGCAAGCATAAAAAATACCTCAAAACACAAACAAGTCGAGCGAAAAGTCATGCGCAAAGCACAAACGAGCCAAATGTGCACACGTAAAAGAGCTGACAACAACGAAATCGTCTAATGACGAGTCATGACGAAAGTATCTGAGCGCTGTATCTCGCTCCGCAAATTCATGCGACCAGCCATTCGCTCATGCCCTCATTCATTGTCGTGCGGCAGATACTCGTCTTTCGAGTGCAATTAAAAATGGCGGCAAATGACAAGCGGCAGAATATCTCAAAAAAGGCATGTACATAATATCCCAAAGGTATAAAGTATCTCAGATAGTTGGTAAACAAAGAAGTGACTGAAGAAAGCCTTTCTGCTAATTCAAATATGTAAGAATCAGTGAACAAAAATAATGTATTCGCTCCGAATATCAAAACTAGTTGATTCCTGAGTATAAAATAGCAGTGGAACTCCACTCGCCAAAGCAAGCATATGCGCTCTTGCCTTGAGCAGCTCGTTTATGGGGTTGAATAGCTGAAATTGCCAGTTTGGTTTGTGTGTAAGTGATTGTTGCGTGTGTGTGATTGTTGGCGTGAGTGAAGTTATTTGTTTATTTATTTAACGAGTGATAATTTTTATATTTCTAATTATGTTGCTGTTGCTTCTAGACTACGCAAACAGTACCCCTTCCGTCCAAGTGGGCAGAAGGACGCAAACGGTGCACAAGCAAGCATCGATTCGGATCGCCCAGAAGTAGTAAATCATGAGATTAAGGATGAGCCGGATTTCCAGGTCACCAACATAGACCCCGATGAGCATGGCAGCCAGAATGAGGCTTTCGAAGAGATCGAGATGGATACTAGTGACGGTGTGGGACAGATAGAGCAGGAACCTATTGATCCACTACAGCAGCAACAGCAACAACTACAACAGCAGCACCAGCAGCAAGTGATCCAACAGCATGTACAACAACAACAGCAGCAACAACAACAGACCATACAAACACAGCAGATATCGGTGGATCAAATCAGCGCCGAAAAGCTGACACTAAACGATTTGCTACAATTCAAAACAACGCGCCCACGCGAGGACATCATTCTGCAGATAAAACATCCCGTTGATTCGAACAGTAAGTTACCAATAGCAATTCCTCAGTCAATGTTGTCTAACCGCTTTACACATTTATTTCTCGAACAGCCACCCATATCACTATACCATCGCCGACGCGCATCACTATACCCAGCCAGCACCAGCCCCAGCATCACACCATCACCGCCATGCCCGCGACCGCGTACAATCAGCAGATCATCAGCGAGATCAAGCCACAGCAAATAACACTTGCCCAATATCAGGCGCAGCAGTTGCAGCAACAGCATCTTGCCCAGCACCAGCTCGCAGTTGCTGCACAGCAGCAGCAGCAACATCAACAGCAGCAACAACAACAACAACAGCAGCAGCATCAAATGAAAATGCAATTGCAATCGCCAGCGACCGCACAGTTCGCGACTGCAACGCCGACATTCACTTGCGCAACACTGCACGCGCTGCCCGTGGCCACGGCACCGGCGCCGGCACCCGTCGTGCCGACGGTTAGTGTAAGCAATGCCGCAGCAGCAGCCACGGCGCCGGGAAACACCACCATCACGGTGGAGTCATTCGAGGAGAAAGTGCAGTACTTCCGATTGAAGGAGGCCGAGCTGCGCTACAAGGAAACGCAAGTGACGTTGGAAAAGAAGAAAATAGAGCTAAGTCGTGCACAGGAAGATTTGAAGCATTTGCGCGAGGTGCACCGTCTGCAGGTGGAAGAGCTGAAGATGAAGATACGTATCTTGCAGGAAGAAGAGAAGCTGTTGCGCAAGAGCCCAAGCTCAGTGCAAGTATAGGACGTGGCCAATTGGCCATAGCTATGTGGGGGAGTTGAAGGGAGGAGAGAGAGAATTGATTATTCATTATTGGTTATCTAATAAGATATCGGTTAAGTTTTTCTTTGATACTAGAAATAAAATTTTAAAATCACATTTACATTTACACAAATACTAGTTTTGTAAACCTAAAGCAAAAACAAGTTCAAATTGTTAAATTTTGGTATATGTCTTCATGGAATTAAGTTGTACGAGGAAGTATTGCTGAGTATTTCGTAAAGGAATGTAATTTAAATTAACTGTAATGCGTCGGAGCGACGAAAATAAATCGAATTGTATATAATAAGCTATTTATCTCGAATAAAGAGAAAACTTTTACGAAACAAAACAACTAGTAATTCAGAATATTTAATAACTTTCCTAAATTCATAGAGATGGGAATTTTACTCACGTATTTTCATGTGTTTCCGTTTGCCCTTGTTTTTGTTGCCGGTATGCTCATAAGGCATGCGTATTGGCACGGAGCCTAGAGGAGCTGAGTCTTCGCCCTGTATTTGCTTGGGGTTCACTTCCAAGTAACTGCCGTCGCTTACCTGCAATAAATAAGAGTGTTTACACAGGAATGCCACCATAACTGAGATTTGTCGCATTTACCTCGCCCACTTCGTTCTTTGCAAAACACTGTACAATGCCCGCATGGCGCTTCTGCACATGTCGGATAACCAAACGACGGTCTTCATGAAATGTCTCATTATCCAAAGAAGTGTCTTCGCCATTAATTAACCAGTAAATTTGGGGGAAAGGATTGCCGGCTGCCGAGCACTCCAATTCCAGTTGATCGCCTTCATTTGTTCGTGTCTTGGCTGGACCCCGCAGTATTTGTGGCGCTTCCAAGACAATAAACTTTATGATTTGCACCAAAGCAGGCGCAATACCGTTGTCTAAACGACACACGTACGAACCCTGATCCTCGGGCATCACTTCAGATATCTGCAAACCGTATGGCAACACTTTTGTTCGATTGTTGTAGATGTTAATTACATTCGGGCTGCTCCAAACGGCCTCCGGTGGTGGCGAACCGACACCAGGGCATTCGAGTACGGCTGTTTCGCCCGGACGCGCCGTCACCTGTGACACTGGCACATTAAGAAAGTAGGGCGGCGTGCGATCAATATAATCAACGCGCAAATCTATGCGTTGAGGCAATCTCAACTCCACGCCAGTGATGGCGTTCATTGCCGAGCAAGTGTAGTTACCGGAATCTTTCGATGACACTGTGTTAAGTATGAGCGCACCATTTGCTGAGGGCAACACCTCGGTCTGTGGTACTTTCTCGCCGTTGCGGAAGAAGCTCCACACCGCTGGCGGATTCGAGCTCACTGTGCCGCAACGTATTAATATGCAATTCTTCGGCGCTACGCTCCAGCGTATTGCATTGCGACTATAACCGTTTGAGTTGTCGATGCTTATGGATACGAGTGTCAGCCGTGCGGGTGTGGAAGCAATTGCGGCCGATCCAACCCAGGCCACACATTGGTAATCGCCCAAAGTTTCGGACGAGACAAATACACGCAAACGAGACGTCAGGTTTTCATTTACAATATTGTGGCCATCCTATGATAGTGGAGTATAAGGAAATAGATAATTTATAGTTTAACTAGAAAAGGTCATTGATACCGACCTCGCCGCCATGAAGATAATTGTAGTTCATAGCGTCCGTGGCACGTGCGCTTGTGTGACGGAACCGCCATTCCAAGCGGTCGGGAGCCAAATTTAATTCGCATTCAAAAACAACCTCATCACCTTTGGGCGCAACTGCTGATTCGGGAGAACGCACAATGTGTACACCCAGTGACGAGGATTGTGAAGCCGCGGATAGCTTTAGTTGATTACATATGAGTAAACTCAACAAGAATGACAGCTGCCAAGACCCAGTTATTCCTGTTGTTGCAGCTGATGAGAATGGTGCGTGATTCGCCATGGCCCAACGCCAAACTGGTGTTCTAAAACCGGATGTATAAGGCTAAAATAAAAGAGAGAAAAACTTCGATTTTTTAGAGATTTAATGAAATTCGAATGAATTGATGAATGAATTAATAGAGGAAGTGCCTTATAAATAATTAAACACTACTGCAATGTACTTCAAAGTATATATGCGCAGCTTGTTCACAAATGGAGGATCAATACATTCGCTGCTGCTGTTACAGAAGTAAAGTAGGTATGTATGTATGATGCCATGGCATACGTACATAAACTTCATTTTAGCTTTTACCCCACTAAACGAACTTGGTACGAGCGCATCATAAGTCCGATCATACGCAACTCTTCGGTTGGCCACCAGCTGCCATATACAGCATTCCAATTGTCACAAATGACAAGCCATTGATTCCGAGTTACGAATCGCATGGGTTGGACAAATGAAGATTAAAGTTTGAGACAGTCATTCGCTATTCGATATTTATCGCCGCTATAACTTCTTTCTAACTCAGGTTGTTTCTGAATCAGGTTGTAGAACCGGCAACGATTAGTGATTGGTCCTGCAGCAATTGCTTGGGCAATAAATATCTTGTATTGATGCAACAGGTTGAATGAGATTCCAAGCTCGCACAGCAGGTACCTTAAAAGAAGCAAATTAACACAAACACAATTCGCAAAACAAATTGCAAAGCCACTGCCGTTAATACGCAAGAAAACCTTCCATTTACACCACTCCCTTTTTAGTATTTAACGACGTCTTCTAATTTGCACATAAAATACTTCGTATTTATTGATAGAGTAATATTTATTTACTGAGTCTTGTTTAAATTCCGGTTGTGTTCGAATTAACGAAATTCGTTGAACTGTCGCCGGCGAATGACCAGATTGTTGAAAAAGTATATTTCCTTAATTGT
Organism: Bactrocera latifrons; assembly: GCF_001853355.1. Lineage (NCBI taxonomy): Eukaryota > Metazoa > Arthropoda > Insecta > Diptera > Tephritidae > Bactrocera > Bactrocera latifrons. The sequence continues at coordinate 16,426 of NW_017534642.1, forward strand.
ATTACAAGCATTTATAACCAATATATAATGCATTTCAGTATCCTTTTACCATAATATATTCATGTAAAAACAATAAACATAGTTTTCTAATTTGTATACGTGTATTTAACGCATTTCGAACATTTTCATTTTACACAACCGAAAAATTTGGCATTTGTATGGCAACCTCCACTTTGACAGTTCGAATTTGGCGAAACTACGCGGAAAAGTGAAAATTTTGTGCGCAGGATTTAAAATTTGTAAATTTTGTTAAATATAGTGAATATGATTATAGAAATATGTGTTATTAGTGTAGTGCGGGTAGGAAAGTATGTTTTCGAAATGAAATTTCAATCGTTCGGGCGCATATCGGGCGCGTGTTAGTGCGGTTTAAGATCAGGAGTGGACGGTGAGGTCCAACGCACAAAAAACTCAAATTTCCGGTAAGTTGTGGCAATTGGAACGGAAAAAACGTTAAATGTTTGCTTAAACAGGATACATACATATATACGTGCATTTAAAGGATTTTTAATATACTTGTTTATGGATGACACACATTTGCTGATTGGGCAAAGTAAACACGTCATTGTTGTTGCATATTTACACAAGTAAGCATGAATTGAATATCCAATACATAAATACATTTGCATACGCGTTTGCTTGTTTTGTTTGTGAAAACATCAATCAGATTTTATTATCGTGGCGTGTCTTTAGATTTTTAGGACTGTTGCAAATCTATTCGAAAATAATGATCAACATTTGGAAATTCACTGTTAAAAAATTGGTGTTAGAATTGCAAAGATGAGGATGCGGATATAACGCAGACACGTTTAACTTCCATATAGAAAGGTTGGTAATTAATAAATTTTCTGAGGCTAGGCAATGGATGTGTATCGCTGGTAATATATTAGGAACACAACAAACGCCGTAGTCACAATCATAAAAGTAAATACACTTATGCAGCAGTTGATACAATAACGCTTGTGTGAGCACTTCAACACATCAACGCCCCAGGGATGCATGCGCAACGAGATATACATCGCGGCCAAGGCAACCTGAACATGTTTGCACGGGTAGCAATGTTATGGATAAGATCGGTTGGATATCGGCGGTTGTTGTTTCGCACAGCGCGATTGTATGCAGATTTAGCATAGTGAAGAGTTGTATATTATGAGCCATACAATGCACATACCTACATACATACAAGTGTAGATACACTTTGTTGCATGGCGTTCTGTTGTGCGCACCACATCAGACGGTTTGATGATGTCAAGCTTGCAATTTGGCTCGGTTGTCCCTATGTTGAACCAATTGCAGAAGGTAGCAATGCCGTAGTTTGCGCACCCTACAGCAGCGCAAAAACTACTCTGCACGCCAGCAATCGAAATGAGCGAACAGCTTTGATGAGATTGCGTTGACGCATAAGGTTATTGTCTGCAACGCTTGCGCGACGGCGTTGTTTGTAAAGGCGAAATTCCTTTTAAAATGGAGCGCACCACTCGATCAAAGCACATGTGGCAGGATGAGTGACATAGTAAATGCGAAGTGTGTAGAAGCGCCGAAAGAGCATACGCTTTTTACGGCCAGTCGAATAGTAGTTATTACTGATATTTTTTTGTTGCATTACAGCTTTGGCGCAACAATTTGGTGCGGCGGTGATTGGCAAAATCAACAGCTACGGCGGCCGCGGTTGGCATTCGACGTGCACTGATGGCTGCACGACGCGATCATTCAACGCTTTTGATATGCCACATCAGCGGGATTTATAACGTGTGTGCGACGATTGTTGTTTTTGTACTGAAAAATTGCTGTGTGCTACCTGCTCGCCGTCGTTTTGTATTACTGGGCTCACAATGTTTGTTGTTATTGTTTCTGTTGCTTTCTGTTGTTTTTGCATTAGAGGCTGTGCCACCAGCACTTTACGTCCCTTGATCTCATTTAGCTACCGTTTTTATACTTTCTTTTTGCCCAAAATGCGGCGTATGTGCCAAGTCATATGTTGCTGTTGTTTTTGGTGTTGATTCGCCTGATGTGGCACATCCTTTGACTGATGTCTGCTGTGTATGCGTGGTCCAGCTCGCCGATTATGAAGGCGACCGCGACGCGCCGCATATCAAGGCGTGCATCGTTAATGGACCATCATTATTCTTTAGTGTTTGAAAGTGGTCTGGTTCTTTCTCTACCTCATTGTTATTGGCTTCGAAAAGCCGCACGTTCATTAACCGTCTTTATAATGCATTTCGGGCTTTTTTACTTTCGCATACTTTAAGTGCTTTGTTAGTCAATTTTATTGCTTCCTCCCTTTCCATTTTTGTTAACTGTTTTTGTTTTCTCTTTTTTTGTTGTTTTATTCATTTTCTGCGTCGTTAAGTGGCAGTATGTCAATGCAGCTTGCCACAACAAATGACCAGCGTACCTTCGCTGGACGCAGGGCGGCAGTTGTTTGACTTTAAACTAACAACTTTTAGTGCTTTGAATCACAATAATTTATGGCAATGCAGATTTTAATTTAGTTTTTCATACTTTCTGATTACTTTCTTCGCAAAATTTCTCGGAGGCAATGTTTCAGTGATGTTACTAAGACATGAACGTTTTTTATAAAATATTTTTCTTTTTTGAGTACTTTATGGATGTGTAAACTTTTCGCAAAAAAGTGTATTAATTTACTGACTAAAAATGTATATCTTTTATTTGCAGTAACAAAATCATAATCAAAATCGTGAGAAGTGTAAAATCTTCCAAAATTATGTTTGAGCTTTATCATCAAATGCTTTAGCTGCAAATTTGAACGTTGTGTTTTTTGAAAATTTGCGAAAGTGTTCAGAAATTTCTAAAAATGAGAATTTTAAGGTAAGTTTTGAAAAAGTTGGCACTTTTATGTTTATTATTTTTAAATATATTTCATCATGCAGATTTTAAGTCTCCGAGCCATCTTTCATTTTTATACTCTGTACAGGGTATACTAAGTTTGCCACGAAGTTTGTAGCACCTAGAAGAATAGGACCCTATAGAGTTTATATTTAAATAATCAGCGTGACGCGCTAACCCCATTTAGCCATATCCGTCTGCCTGTCCGTCTATACGTCCGTCTGACTGTATATGTACAAACCAGTGCTTCAGATATCGATCTGAAATTTTGCAGCCGCTCTTTTCTCATCAAGGAGCTGTTCGTTGACCGATACGGACGATATCTGAGCACTATAGCATATAGCTGCCATACAAACTGAATGATCATAAAAAAGTGTTTGAGTGAGTGTATACAATTATAGTCTCAGTGCAATCGAGGATTCCGTTTTTTCTGCTTACTTGTCCAAATACCTAATGCAAAACCTCGCTGGGACTTTTGCAACGTTTTTTGACTCAGTGTAGCATTTAGCTTAACTTTAAATAGTGGCACTGTACCATACAAAAAAAGATAACCACCGTTATACACAGTCTGAGTTGCTAACATATTGCGTTTGAAGATTTACTTGCTGCGGACTCAATCCACTTCACTCTGGTTTTCAATACGTGCGAGGGCTTTCGACATTTATGTGTTGTTTTTTTTTTATTTGCCAAAGTGCTTTGGCATCTTGGACCGGCATAACATTTAAAAGTCATAAAAATTGATGAAGTGCTGTGGCGCGTTGTTGTCGTCGTTGTCTGGGCAGCCACTGTCAGTGCCACCGCGCTGCTGCTCAATCGATTGCTGTTTGCTTTAGCGCGCTACCTTTGCAGGGCAGACTGTTCTTTGCTGCGCACTTTACGCGTTCTTTGTTCCACACTTTAGCTTATATTTTAAAGTTTTTTCCTCAGTTTCGGTGCAGCAGCCATCCCTGCATTGGAAAATGAACAAAATCGCCAGCAGCAAATTTAAGCGCGGAGTCCTTAAGAGTAGTAAACGAAAGTTGCGCTCCACACCACCTTACCGGGCTGCCACTTGTTCTCAGTTCCTTTCAGCCACTTGAAACGCGCTTGCGGTGGCTCCGCATGGCCGACGCCCTGCTGCTACAGCACTTCCACACTCCTGTTGCTCGCTGGTGCCACTTTTTGTTGCGCCTGAAATTCCAAACATCTGCTGTGCATCGTCACTAAAAACTCGTTTAAAGCGTTGATTACGACTTTGACGCAGCATTTGCCAGTCTCATTGTTGTTATTGTTGTTGCTGTTATTGTTATCGCATCACTCATTGCTATGGTGGTCGTGCCTTTTTATTGGACCTTTTAATTGCAATTGTTGTTGCCGTCCGCCAGACATTGGCATGTTTGCCGGTGCCATTTAATTTCTGCCATCGCCGCCCAGACCGACACAGCCCCAGTTGTTTATTGCCATCACTGCTGTTGCTGTTGCTGCTGTTGTTGTCGCATGCTTTTATTAATATCGCAGGCATATTTTTCACTTTTTTCGCGGCCTTTTTTCGGCTGCGCCTTCGCCTTTGCTCCTCCTTGGCGTTCTTTTTCTGCCTTTTATTGACAGCGAATGCGTTAAAATAAATGTGAATTCTTTCGCGAGGTTGAAATGGAATGCGCTGCAGCGGACGCAGCGGACGCAGCATAAAAATTAACAGCAACAAAAATGAAGAGCGAAAACATGGCCGAAGCAGCAACAAAAGTCACACCAGTCGCACGCTGAGTGTCTGCACAAAGAAGCGCGTGTGTGCGCCTCTCTGTGTCGCGTGTGTTTATATCTGTTGCAAGCGGTATTCGATGTTTTTAATGTTTGGTTATTAATTTTTATTGCCCGCATTCTTTATATTGTGTTGCTGTTACTGCTGTTGCGACCTTTCAAGCGCTTTTGCATTATTCATGCACTCAGTGCGCTTGTGGTTGTTGTTTTTGTTGTCCATTACCTGTTGTGCCCCGTGCACGTAAATCAAGTCATAGCAGCAGGCCCTGCCCAACTGGCCAAGCTGTGCGCGGCTGTGGCATGTTGCTGTCGCGGTATGAACTGACAGGCTTTGTGCACAACACCAATAAAAACAACAAGATCAAAGCATAGTTTCTCTAATTGGTTTTTTCGACTGCCACTTGGCGTGGCATGGCGGGCTTATAAGTCACAGGTGGGCTCTACAAATGAGGTATTAGCAAGAAATCTGTAAACTTTGATAAGTTCGCCACTTGCAACACGCCCCATTTTTTTCTGCAGTTACAAAATCTCATTTGCTGATTTTTTCGTTTGGCACATTAAAATTAATTGCATCGATCTGTAAACACTTCTCGGCCAAATCTATTATCTCACAATTGCATGCAACATAATTGAATTTTGCTGCTGCCAAACCGCAAAGATTTGTCCCTCCTTGCCAGTCGCCACCGCCGCATTGCAATTATTCCGCACATTTAGCTGCAATTAAGCAGTAATAAAAGGCAGGAAAAACAGGACTTGAAGGGGACTTGCTTGTTGCAAGCATGCGCGCCACACGCAACCAACAGCACATGCCACAAGTGGTTATGAGGTTGCTGGCAACGGGGCAGACACAGACAGACAGGATGAATGAAAAACAGCAAACAAGCAAGCGGTCGCCCGCTCACCGCAAAAGCCGCAAACGGCCCACACTGGGCGCCACTAGCCAAGCTTTGTGGCATGCAGCAGTGGCAACTGCACTAAGCAGCACATCTCTTGTACAATTTCATTTTCGTATTGGCATTGCAAGTGTGGCACGGCATTGCATGTGCAGTTAGCCGTTCGTGCGTGCCGCAGTGCCTGTTAGTCGGCGTTGTGTGGCGTGCTGCGCATGGCATTGCCGAATTGGCTGATTGGCTGCACATTGCTTATGCGCTAATTTGTAAGCGCAGAGAAATGCAAATTTTCGCAAGCTGCCACGACAGCCAAATGCGCCATGCCACGCGCTGTGGCACTAGCATCCATTTTTGGTTGCCACAAACATGCAACATGCCATAACCTAGTGTGGTACTGCGTTTTTGCACGTTTGTATATTAAATTTTTACTGCAACTTGCCACATGCCACGCGCATACCTTCATTTCACTGTTACCAGAAGCAGGAAGTGAAAAATTGCAATTTCGTAGTTAAATATGCCACCAAATATTCGACGGCACTGCGCAACAGCTAGTAGAACATTAAAAAGGGGTTTGAAAGATGACCAAAAAATGCACAACAACAACATTTACGCGCACTGCAGCAAGCGCAAGCGCAAACGGACAACGAGAATGACTGGTGTAAGCCACATTCCACAGGCGGCCTCATACGCGGCGTGCCGACCAACTTACGGTGCAAGATGCGCAGAGCGCTGCGCAAGCAGAGCAAGAGCACTTATGTGGCAAGTAGAGCCCGGTCTGACCAAGTTGCCGGGTAGCTTTTTTGCTGGCCACCGGCGGTTTTCTGCATGTGAGCGCACATTCACATGCATGTTTGCACTATGCTGATGCTTTTACGCTTTGTCTTCATTTTGCGTACATTCTCCTTTTCCTTTTGCTTTCCTTTCGATAGTAAAAATCGAACTTGTTCACTCGCCGATTTGACGTTTCGGCAGCTGTTGCCACAGCGCTATGCCTCGTTCCCATGCATAGCCGTTCGCCGCGGACACGCCAACATTTTCGGTTTTTGTCGGGGTTTTGAGCACAACGAAATGCGTTCAACGCGTTTCATTTATTTATGCGCGCTGTCTGCGCCTTCGGACAGGTCTGTGCAACTTTTCGCGTTCGAGTGCAAGCTGGGTAGTAGAATAACATGTCAGCATAAGGCAAGAGCAAAACTTAAAGCGTTGCTGTAAAAAGTTGCAAATAATATTGGCAAAAAAGCAAGGAGTGGCAGCGCGAGCACATTGCATGCACCAGCACTGGCTTCTATTCTTTTTGCGCTCTGATTTTGCACGGCTGTGGCATGGTATTGACTGCTGCGGTCGCTTGGTCCAACGACCGATTGGCTGCGCGCCTGGGCGGTGTCGCCACTCAGCTTTGCAACGCTGCAATTTAATTGGATGCTCAATTTCTTTTTCGACTTTTTACCTGATTTCTGATTTCACTTAAAGCGCATAAATAAAGAACGAAAGATAGGAGCTCGAATGGAGGGAAAATGCTACGTTTTATATGCTACATAATGCATAATGCTTTATAGGCTTGCATTATGGAGGACTTAATCAAATAGTATCTTCTATTATATATGAAGATATGTGCTGTTCCAGGTCTAGAAAGTTTCAGATCCTCTGATTCAGACATGTTTAGCGCATCTAGTCTTCGGAGAGAGGCTCACATTTAGTCTGACCTTCGTGATACCAAACGAAAAACCCCTGTGGTAGAATATCAGCTATCGGCAAAAACATTCTCAACTGAATCAGAAATCTGTTTAAGTATTTTAGTTCTATTTTCGCTATTTCACACAGATGTTTAAAGATTTCACATCCGAGGTATTTTTTGTAAAAGCAGAACATTCGAGAAGGAAGTGTTGAGATGACTATATATCATCTTCTTCCAAACAGCTGAAGTTGCTAGAATCCGGTAGGATATTACATCTTAGAGCTTGAATCCCGCTCAGATAGTGTCCAGTCAGAACTTTTACAGTCATTGAAAGGTGGAGGTTGCTGAGAGCGAAGAGTTCCCTGAGTTATCTTGAGCCAGAAGGGCCTTGCGACTGCACAGCTGCTGGTAGTCGAGCAGCGTTTGCTAATTTGGTCCGTGACCCTGGAGTTATTGTGAGCCATAGAAAGCCAAAGGAGCTCCTACGCGTTCAAATTCCGCTTTATTCAGATCCAGAATTCGGCTGTCTTAGCAAGCTTATCAGCGAACTCGAGGCTAATGTCGCTCTCCTACTAGCCGGCTAGATGGATAGACAACCCTCTGAGGAGTGAACGCTCCGGAACAGTAGATTTTCCGCTTGGAAGACGCTGCAGTTGTCAGAAAGCCTAAAACTGCGATCACGTTAGACTATACGTTATTAAATCATCGGCCTGTCAAAAAGCCATAACCAGCACATCTTACTTCCCTTCTTTAAAGTTGACATTGTGCTTCGCCTAACGTATTTTCTCTTAAATTTTTTCTTTACAACGTTTTGACAGTTTGCATATGCTTACTAGCAACAAAAGCTTTCCACGAAGACTGACTGACAACGCAAATGAGATGAGCACGAAGTTCAATTCACTTTAAATCATTTACTGCGCATGCGCAAAATGCTCAAGTAGCATTTTCTAAACAACCACTTACTAAGCAGCAGCTTTCAAATGCATTAACTGAATGCCACATGCATGCCACATCATTTATGCCACACAATGTACATAGTTTCGGTTTTTGCGTTTTTACACTTGTTGTTGTAGGGAAGCGCATTTTGAGTTGTTGGTTAGCTAGTCTACATAAATTAGTGTGTGCAACATAACAGAGAAATGCGGTTGAAGACACAAATTGTTGCGCCTAAAAGGCAGAGCGCGCATTCGCACACAATGCGCTTTGCTGCACCTTCGGCCGGCTGTGCTTGCGATGCACAAATATTTTTACGGCGCTAAAACGCAACAACAACAACATGATGATGATTAGCTTCTCTGGCTGCTGCACTCCCCACGTGGCATTGACATTTGCTGCGTTAGGGTTGTGTGTGGTGGCATGAAGCTGTGCCTGACGAAATTCAGGCACAGTCTACGAAAGTGAGTGGAAACGTTGTAGAGAGGAGATCGCCCGTAGCTATACTAACAACAACGGAAGAAGTCACCAAAGTTGTTGGTTCAACGTTCACAGCCTACGCCAAAGCCGTGCAGATTTCCGTGTTGCATGCAGCACGACATGTACGCTGTTGTTGTAGGAACTCAAGATCATTGCCGTTTAAGATGGGCTTTGGCAACAATGCTGCTTCCCCGCACCCACATGAGCGTCTTGGGCTTAAGTAGCTCGTTTTAGCTTTGTGGAAGCAACAAGTGCGCCGTTTATGCCACACAATGGCTACAAACACGCTTCAATTGCACACGCGCAGATCACTGCTTCATCCTTTATTGCATTCTTCAGCATGTTTCGCAGTATATTTCTGCTTGTTGCATGTTCGCGTTACTATTTGTTGCTGCAACACAAAAATGCTGCTACCAATTTACGTAGAATTACGTTGCATGTGTGTGGCAAACCTAACAAGTTACTGCCACAAAAGCGCACCACGCACACACGTTAACGCCGTTACAACAGCTAGTTCAACCATGATACAACAACAACTTATTTTATTTATTGAATAAATTGCACACTTTGCACCCGCCGCTGCTCGGCCAGTTGCCAGCGCCTGTGGCCTTGTTGGGCGGCACATGCACGCCGTTGCTCTCCTCAGCACTTGAACTTTTCTTGCTGTTGTTGGTGCTGCTGCTGGCGTAGTTGTGGGTCGTTCTCTTCGCTGTGACCATTTTCATTACTAATGCTCACTAGCTAGATGATGACTCATGCGACGCCGCATATTTGGTACATCGCCGTCGTCAGTTGCCGTTGCACTTGCTTGTCGTTGGTTTTGTTGTCGCAAATAGTTGGCAATGCGATTTTTGCATTTATAGCTTATTGAAGGCTGTCGAAGCGTGAGTGGTGGCAGATTTCAATTGGTGAAAACCGACAATTTATTTGCTATTTATTTTTTATTCTCCAATTCTTCGATCTGTGTAGCAACTAATTTGGCCGCTGTCGGCGATTGTGGCAAGATTGTAGGTGTTTGGCGTATTTCATGTTAATTTATTTGCTTAGTTTTCTCTGTGTTTTATGCCAAGCCAAATAAATGAGTATTTTGGCAGTAAAGTGCAAATGAGTTGCAAGATAAATGGACACCGTGTGTTGTTGTGGCCTTTTGAGTCAACGATTTGGCAATTTGCGTGGTGGGAAACAGAGCGTGTGGGGCCAAATATTAAAAAAAAAAAATTATTAAAGACTTTAACCGTATAAATAATGTATGGAATGCAAAAATTGTGCAAAATAAAGCTTCTGTATTAAGAAAAGCTTTTTAGAGAGCTTTTGTTATTGTCGTTCCGATTTAAGTTTCAAAAATAAAATTAAGAAAGCATAAAATAGCTAGATATGTATATACAATAAAAGCTTTCAATAATATTTATAATTTCAAAGCTGACTATAAAAACTCAGCGAAAGCTCTTCCTAGAACTGTTTAAAACAGGAAAATTAGAGCGTACGTAACTCAAAATATGGTTAATAAATAAAACCTCTAGATAAAGCTTTCACTTAACTGTGAAAGCTCACTTACATATATTTCTTTCTTTGCAATGATTTATTTTTGACGGATATGATCACTACGCCATAAAAGCTTTCAAAAATTCCCACGATTTCAAAGCCGACTATAAAAGCTCAATAAATAAATGCTTAACAAATAAAACCTCTGGGTAAAGCTCTCACTTAACTGTGAAAGTTCCATTTTATTTCTTTCAAATTACTTCTATTTTAGTGACACGGTCACTACATATTATCAAGTAGTAGTACTTATGGCTACCTTCTTAGTCCGGGATATCAGCTTTCACATCGCAAGCTAAGCTTTTGGTAACCACTGACCTTAACTAGCCCATTTAGCTGTGCTACCGACGAGTAGAGAATAATCGGATATATCTTTTGTGTGTGAAGTGAAAAGTGTCGATATAAATGCTAATCATTTGGCTAGAAGTTTCTGTTGGTCTACAATTTTCAAAGATGTTTCTGAAAAAGGCAATAATTTGCAAATCAAGCGTTTAAACTGTGTACACGACCACGAACTACAAGCAGAAGCTTCTACAAGTGTGGAGTCTTCGGCGAAAGAGTATTATTTAATAAATTAATTAATAAACTGCCACAACAACAAACTGCAAATATCAGGAATATAGTGGAGATAAATCCAACGATGAAGAATATAAATAAAAAACACATAAATAATCTGAAAAATCGATGTTGAACAACTTGTAAACTGACACGCGCAGCAAGCGGACGAAATAGCAAACGGCCAATGGCTCATTTGATAAATAATGACAGGTAATCAAATGACTAAAGATTCAATGGACCAGCAGGTAAACAGAAGACATCGATGACAATAACAACAACAACAACATAGTACAATCAACAAAGCTTAAAGAAATCAGTGTTGAATGGTCCAAAGCCTTTCAAAAGTTCAATGAAACCGAATTTTAGTAGAAATCTGGTTTTGCACAGCTAAGTCATATTCTGATATTACAAAAAAGTAAGCTCAGAAGAGTAGAATTAGCAAAGTGATGGCGTTTTCATGTAACCAGACAACTGAAAATGTAATATTGTGCTATTGATAACATTCGCACATGAATACAAGTCGAAGCGATAATTTACGATCGATTAAGTAATCAAATTAATTCAGCAAATGCTTAGCCTTTATTGACACCCTTTCAGATATTTTATCAAACATAAACCTGTTGAGAATTTCAAGCAAGCCAAGCTACCTTACAACAAAATGCTAGCTCTGCCAACTTCTATCAACAGTTTATTTGCGCTGAAAGTTGTAATTTCCTTTTCTGCTGGTATTACGTCAACACCTGCTGTCTTTTTGTAGCCGAACTTGCAACATCGCGCAGCCGAGTTTGTAGCCTACGGCGCTTTCGTCATGTTGGCAGTTAATTAACAAAAGTGTTAGAAGCATAACTGTAGCCAATCGAGAGGCATCCCGCTGAGGAGCAGCAGCAAAAGTTGTTGAAACAGAAAAAGCGCAAATTGAGCAATGAGCTGGAGCAGCAGAGGAAGTACTTTATGGCTGGGAATAGTCGTTTAATAAAATAAGAAATAAAAGGGTGCGGAAACTTGGCAAGGTCAAACTTGGACAACTTTCCGCGTTGAACCGGCCGCATAAAATATGTTAGCTAAAAGTTCAAGTCGGCAACATTGCGCCAAAAGGTTACCATTGACTGAGGCATGCTATGCTATTGCCACAAACGGAAATTGCTTAATGATTGTGAAGAAATTGCACTATGAAATGGAACCTAGTCCCTAGTCGGCCTGAGGAAGGGTACTGTGTTGCACACGTAGCAAGCATCAATGAAACGGCCTTCGCGCAACAGTTGGCGCGGAACGTGCGAGAATGCAAGCGGCTATAAGCTCGAGAGCTCGGGCAACTAGTTGGCGAAGTGCACAGAAGGGCGACTGGCAAGGCGAAGAGATGCTGCAGAACGCTGGACGAAGACTGCGGTATGAGTTAATTAAAGGAAATGAATTAAAAAATAACTGAAAAATAGCTGAATGCACTGCGCATAAGCTATGAATGGACGAATCGATGAATGAAGATGTGCAGTGACACTAGGAAATATTTCAGACAAACTTTAGTGTGTGCATAATATTTATTTCACATTTAGAATATTCTAAATGAATGTTTTAAATAGTTAGCTAAGGCATGTTGTAACTGTACAGAGTTTGTCCGGAAAATAATAGGACCGACTGGATTTGGTAGAGAGCGTTCCTAGCTAACAAACGAGCGCCTGGTCAGTTGTCTCCGAGCTGCTGGAGTATCAGGATAAACATTTTCGCGCGACGTGTTTCTGGCTTACTCAGCATTTTTTAAGAGACTCAGAAAAGGGTCAATCGGGTAGCAGCTGATTGGAAGCTGCACCTCCACAACGTCCCGGCTCACACCGCCTTTCTTGTGAACAGCTACCTAACCAAGGCCGGCATCCCAACGCTTTCGCCCTACAGCCCAGATGTGACCACTGGACTTTTTTTGTTTCCTCGCCTGAAAAGGCCAATGAAAGGCAAGCACTTTCAAAAGCAGGAAGTTCTCTCATAATTCATCTTATTATTGTGCAAGAGTAGTTATTACTGGCGTAAAGTATATCATTATTCGCAGCATCTCCACTTGTGTGGTAATAACTAGGCTGATTCTAAAGAAAAAAACACCATAAACCGCCTATTTTTTATTGTTGTTGGACTTTAACGTTTAACGTCAGGCTTTCAAATGCTTTAGTTTTCTTAATTGTTTACTTATTTTTTATATTCGTTTTAGACTATTTTTTTTTTTATTCGGTTTAGCATACTTTTAAGTATGTGTTTTTTTGTCTGCTGTTTCACTACCATTAGTCTGTCGCTTTGAACCTGTCTGGGTTAATATACATATAATTAATTAGTATCCACAAGCCAAGGAAAGAATCTGCGTTATTTTCCACAGCAAATTATAGCTAACGCGTTGTTTTAGTTTCTACGAGCTAGAAAATTGAAGAGCATGCTAAAATATATGTTTTAGCGCAGCAAAAAGCCAAATATCAACTGAACTGACGCCCGAACCCTTCACACTTTGCCACCAACAGTTTGAACTCGGCTAATTGAGTTTCTATTACCAAGAAACTGTAAGAAATTAAGCTTTTTGCGTACGCGAATAAATCATTTCGGGGTAAGCGGTAGAGTGAGCGGCAAATAATAATGAAATAAAACATTGCTGGACCCACAAAAACTGCGAAATATGATTGTGAGGTGCGTGTGTTTTGTTTTAAAACACAAATATTTTCATAATTAGCAACGCGAAGAGTTGATTTGCAGAGTCACAAGTTAATTTCTCACAGCTCAGAATTGCTTTGCGAGTTTTTTTTTTTTGGTGCAGATATGCGTGTGTAAAACTTACATGTGTACATATGTAATCTTAATAATCATAATTAGACACCTCACGCATTTATAATGCCTTGAAGAGAGTGTGAGACAAAAGAAGACGCTACAAAACTGTAGTTTTGACTGCAAATAAATCACTTTCTGCAGCGAATTTCGAGAAAAAGGAGAAGACCGCTACACTCGGACTTACTGTCGGCAGTGGCTGAATGGACTATTGAACCAACTCAACTAACCTAAGTTTGACAGAGGAGTGTATTCTATGAACAACACACTTTGAAAATCTCTGCTTAAATCGAGCTAGCTGCTTATAAATAGTTGGCGTCGTGCTTCACTGAAAATACTCACTTCTATCATGCTATATTCAGTTTAGGGCGACACTTTTACCAAGAACTGCTCTTTGTTATCCCAACTAGAATCCACATATAATCTTGATAAGACCCCGCCAGTACAGTTAATTCAAATGATCATGTCGTCGTACGACTTTTTCATGTGAGGTTGAATTAAAGAACACAAACTTTGTGGCAAACTTAATATATAGTGTTAAGGGTGTAAAAATATTAGGACTTCTGTTTCAGTCAAACTATACATATCAAATAGATGCCTTTCCATAAAGCCCAGTTCTACCCAGTTATAAACTTTTAGCTCTACGACAACAATCTTTCAATAAAATTCGCAAGCATTCAGCAAAATTGCAATCTAATGAGCCTGCTAGCATCTTTGCCTACCTTGATAACGGTACCAGTTAACCGGTTTACGGAATTCAATTAATTAGCGTAATTTGTCAAGCTTCGAGAAGCTAAAGATTAACAATACAGACAGTTAATGCCGGACAAAGAGCAGTAAAGCCAGGCTAGTGTAGTGAGCTGAAGAAATGCTCGAACTATCCATAGTATATAGCATTTGGGCAATGTAGACCCAGTAGACACAAGTCCAACCACATCTCGGCTATTGATTTAAGAGTTAATTTCATGCATAAATATGCAGTGAATGTGAGCACAGCTGCAAGTTGCCGTGTTGCAAAGGGCTGCCCATTTGTGGTAGCCAAGAAGTAGATAAGTCCAAGGCCATATAATTGAAATTTTTGCCGCCGCTGTGGCTCAGTATTTGTTAAAGTTGTAAATTTTCAGGAAATGTTGCCTGAAAATCATCATCATTACATACAACTACCACTGCTGGTGTACACTTCTGAGCGCCGACTGCAAATGGTCGCTCAGCGCATACGTTTAATCGCCAAGCGCTATCGCACTATGCAACATTTAATTTAAGCTGTTGCACATGCCAATTTCGCAGTGGAGCGATTTTTACTTGTGAGCGCAAACAATGTGATTTTTATTGTTATTATTGCATTTACGTATTGCCATCATTATGGCGCTGCGACAGCAACGCTTCAATGTACAAGCGCACACACTCGCGGACATGGCGATCGATACAGCGCCGCAATAGCTGAGGTAACACGCGTTTGCTGTTGTTATTGGTTTGCTGTGATGCGCCGCCGTGATAATTTTGTGCCAGCGGCAACTAGCGCTTACCAAACCGCGTCATGTAGCTACATGGCAGCAACAAATGTTGCGCTACATGCTGTGGTGCTGCCATATTATTTTTCTTGTTTTTTTTTTTAATTTTTTGCGCTAAAGGTAAATAAAAATCACAACGAGCGCCGGTAATTGCCGGCTTACATGTGTGTACTTATACCTCTTTCCATGCGACTGCTCTTGCAGTGTTGTTGCCTGCGCTGTTAATTGTTATCTACAGTTTCGTAATCAATATTTTCTTATTTAATGATCGCTTGGCGAGTTGTTGCTGGGCATTGTTAATATATTTACTTCTCCGTGCATTGTGTGGCTGCGATAGTATCAGTTGAGAGCGCGCTGCGGCCGTCGCAGCTTTCGGATATGCAATTAATTGCATAGGAAATCACAGTCCATTCGAAATTGTTTTGCAATTCTATGTTTTTTTTTTTGGCTATTAGCTTGTTTAGCCTGAGAAAATTGGGTGTTCTTTTTGTCTCAGTGTAGGTTGAAGTACTCACCTTGGTATTATATTCTAAAAACGATCGATCACTGTTGTTGTTACTGTTGTGCAGTGTGAGTACACGATTTAGCTGCAGAAATGCTGGGAACACATACTATGTAGATGAATTACTGAAAAAAAGAGCGGAGAGAAGATTTTCATGGTAAAATTGTTCTTAGTGTCGATTCCAAAAACTACTTTTTTTAATAAGAAAAAATCATTTTCAATAAAACTTCGAAAAGAAAAACGCTCCGGATCTATTCAATAAATTCAAAATTGCTCGAAGATCCATTTTTGTACTAGTTTTTCTGCAAACTGAGTTTGAAATATAACGGTAGACAAATCTTAGGCTTGTCTGGCGAAGTTTCTGCCATTGATATTAACAAAACAATTCGTCGACCTTTTAGGAGCTTACAGGTAACCCAAAGGTCGGTTATCTGCTCAAGTTAGATCCATCGATTTGATAGCAACGCTACGCCCCAACCTAACCTTCTTGCAGTGTTCTTTAAACGGACTCAGCGACCAAGGGACCACATATATAAAAGTGTTTAACCTTTTTATAACAGCAATGCTTTTATAGCGCAGCAATAATGTGTTGTTTTCGTTGCCTAATATGCTACTTATGAAGTTGTTTAACCCGCGGGTGAGCCTACAAGGTACCACCTCAGCATACAGAGATCAAGCAGAAAGGAAAATACGAAAACATTTTAGTGCAAACGCCAGCAGCAACCATAAAAACCGCAGGAAAAATAACAACCAACCAGTATCATAGCTGCTGTGGCGCGTGCGTACATTATCGTTGCCGTATAATGCATGCAACACAATGTGGCACCGTCGCACGAGATCGCGCATAGGCTTACAGCACACAAAATGTCAACAGATTTGCACTCGCAAGCGAGTAATTGTGCCGTCAGTGGCACATTGACTACAACAAATACAAAAACGCTTAAAAAGACATTCGAAGCAAGAAAATTTATTTATACCAACTTCCAGGCATTGTTGTTGTTATCATAAATAAAGCATCTGCAGCTTGTATTCGCAAACAGTCGTCAGGGTCGGCTTGCCATTGCATACCTATTACTGCTGTTTTTGTTGTTGTTGTGTGCCACGCTTGTCATTGCTATTGTTGACTATTTGCGCAATTAAGCTCAATTTGTTGACGTTACGCGCAAACTGTGGCACGGTGGCACGGTGGCGTGAAGCGGCCGAAGTGACTCACTCAATCAAGCGAATTGCTTGACCTGATTGCCTGCCAGGCGGCTCTATAACGGCAGCTATTTAGAAAAAGCGCTAGTTGATCTGCCGCACGCAAATTGCCAATTCGCGATGTGGAAAATACAAATCGCGCACGCGTGCCTGCGCAGAGCGGATGTGACGCTGCGCTGTCGATGCGCTGATTTCGAATAGAACGCGTAACGGTGTGAAGTAGCTAACAGCAGCTGAAGCAGGCAGGAAGCAGTGCAATTAGACGCTGCGCACACAATCACGATGAATTTGCCATGAATCACAAGATTCATTGCAAGAGTGCCAATGAAGAGTGCTGAGATATGGCAATACTTAACGGCAAATTGAGAGTAATGAGTGTGGAATTCGTATATATTGGGTAGTCGAAGAAGTCTTTTCGCATTCCTAATATTTGTAATGAACCATAGACTAGGGACAATATTCCGTCTATGTTAAACTTTTCTGGTTTCTCCGCGAAAAACTGTGACAAGTAATTTTTTTTTTTTCTGGTTAAATTGAAGCCAACTTTACTCCATTAAGTGAGTTCTACATTGACCGAAACAAAAGGTAGTCCGATGTTGCAAGGTCGGGGCTATATGGTGGATGCATCAAAACTTCCCAGCCAAGCTCTCCCAGTTTTTGCCGAATCATCAAAGATGTGTGTGGTCTAACGTTGTCCTGATGAAAGACGTAGCCCTTTCTGTTGATCAGTTCTGGCCGCTTTTTTCGATTGATTGCTCCAATCTCATCTGTTGTTGACAGTAAAATGTAGAATCAATCGTTCGACCAGGCGAGAGCTGCTCATAGTGGATGATTCCTTTTCAATCCACTCAGCATAATCTTTCGAGGCGTTAATCCAGGCTTTGCGACCATTTGTTATGCTGCACCACGCTTGGATCTTGATCTTTTCGCACATTATTGTCGTATTTGATCCACTTTTTGTCTTCGTTTACCATTCGCTTCATAAGTGGTTCGATTTCATATCAGCAAAGAATCGCAGATGTTAATTCAGTTCAATAAATTTTTCACAGACAATTCATGGGTTACCCAAACATTGAACTTCTTTTTGTAGCCAGCTTTTTTTTAAATGGTTCTGAACTGTTTGATGATGAAGATTAATGTCATGACATTTCCAGAGCGCAGTCAATACTGTTGACTCTATTGATTGTGTTCCACATTTTCATATAAAATTTCTCATTTCTGCACATGGCTTTCGTACCCGTAATGTCTGTTTCTCTATTAAAATTTTTCCCCTAAAAAGCAGTAAGATGATTTTACTTTTTATTGCTATATTGCCGCTCAATAAGCTCTCAAACCGGTTGAATCAGCTTAATGTATACAGCGTATTTCTAAGAAGTGTAAAATATCCAATTAAAGGTAAAAAATATATACAAATAATTATTAAAAAACCAAAGCAGATATTGATTAAAAAAAACGAACTCCAAAAAAAAAAATGTTAAAATTTTGCGTACTGACTTCAATCGCAGATAAATTTTTGGTAAAAAATATTCAAGATAAAAATGTGCAAACAAAGCTTAGTGCTTTGTTCGTGTAGAATTCGAAGAATGTAAATATTTATTTAGTTGCAGTTAAGTAAATATAATATTAAGCTCCGCTTTGGTGCTGTCTCAAGGCAGCAAATATGGAAATTTGAAATGAAACTTTTTGGCCTTACATTATATTCACGTGAAGGGTAACTAACTTGACACTTTCGGGCTCTTTAACCTTGATATTTTAATATCATATTTCTTATTGTCAATGGATTGATAAGCAACTTCACTAAGGTATGAAAAACCCCATAGAAAAGCCGTCCCAAACTCGAAGCCCTTATGTACAAGGAAATTGCTGCACTCACCTTTCTCGACATCAAAAGGCCTTCTATGTGCGACCGTAGCCTGTGGTTAAAGCCCTTGGAATCGAAACTCGAAAGACTTCATGTAAAATCTTCTTTGCGACAGAATGGTAGTAGTGGAGCGGGGTAATGCAAAGACATCCCGAAAGGTTAATATGTTGGATTATTTGCCCACTGCTTTGGATATGCCAACTAATTGAAGGATACCAACGGGCTTAGCTGTCATCCCAAGTAAAATTGTAGTGGTTTTATATACTAGGGCTAATATATTGTATATATTGTGATCCAAGTAAAATTGTAATGCTTTTATATACCAGAGCTAGTATGTTGTATATCACAGACCTTCCTCTTCCCTTATTCGGAGGCTCTCGTCTTTAATCCATTGATAAAGTGAAATATCTTATTTCTTGAGGTGAGAACTCTCACCAAAGGTGGTGTTTTGGATGCACCAAACCTTAGTCAAGCCAGCAACTTTCTGGTGGTGTGGTCTCAAAAATATTAAACTTTCTAAAAATAATAAGAGGAAATCGCACCAAGCTATTTTATAATTAAACTCATCTGGGTACCTGGTCACAGGCACACATTTTCCCCTCTATTGTTACTTTCAGCGAACCAGAAAGCATAGCCGTAACTGCCATTAGCCGTCTAAACGTGATAAGCTTTCTGAGCTTTCGAACTCTTAAAGTAATCTTACCTAACCCTGTTTTCAGTTTCATAATAAAAATTTTGAGGTTCAACCTCGACTCCCACAAATCGGCTCAACAAATATGAAATTCTATATTGTTTTGGCAGAAATATGGATTCTCATATTATTTTATTTTTATTTGTTATTATTTATAAAATATTTCGCAACAACTGCAATGTTCAAAATTTCCGAGCGGCAGAGAGGAGTGTGTGTAAACGATAGCCCGCGAGCTTTGGTAGGCAGGGTAGTGGTACACCAATACTGTTTGTGGTGCAGTGGTTTTCGGTTGACTTTTTGTGTGTGGCAAGCAGCGTTGGCGACGAGCGTTCATAAAAACGACACAAAAATAGCACGTGAGCAGTTCGGGAGAAGAATCACAAATGCGTGCCGACTGCCAAAATGTAGAAATACATATATATTTATGTATATAGATATGGATATGTTACACTACAGCTGCCGGAAATTTGTAGCAAAATGAGGGGGCAGCATCACGCAATTGAATTGGTGGCAAATAAAGAAGAAATATTATGTAATTTTCCAAATTAGCAGCGACGCGTACAAAACTTACATTTTATTGGGAAATTATGACGCAGCAAACGCGAAAGTATTGTGCCTAACTGCGCTTGTGGCATGTAAATATGTTTGTAGATTTTATATCTGCGATACCTGAAAGTGTTCATGTCAACGCACAGCACTGATTAAAAAATGTGCATTCGAAGGCATTTCTATCACTTGTTCTGGCACGTTTTTATTGCTTGTTTAATTTTCTGTCGAAAGTCGTCGGTCATCAAATGGGCCGCGAAGTGCCATAGTTAATAAATTATCGCCTAAATAAGCAGCGAAAAATCGAAGGTAAATTTTTTTGTATCTATTTTTCCTACAATTTTCACGATAAGACACAATTAACACGCGCGAACGCGGCCACACGCCGCCAACGAGCCTGTCACACCCATTATTTTTATTTTTTCGTAAACACAACGGCACCTTTAACTGAATTATGATGGGACAGAGCTTTTTAGTGCTTTATTTAGCAGCGCATTCCTACGGCGCTGACTTCCCCGAAATTCTAAATTATAATTTTGGCCACGTGAAGAATAATTTTTGAAGGAATTTAGCTTTTGCCGGTGGCCTATTTAAATTGTTTATGCCCGATCTAATTAATATTGTATAAATTACTTTTATTATGCACTGCGGTGCGGGGTGGCGTTAAAGCGGCTGTGTTAGCGTGGTGCATTCATGCGCTCGTTGCTGCGTCGCTCTGATATTTACTATTTGGGAATTCATTAAATTTGATATTTCTTGTGTAAATGTATTTAGCTTGCATTTCGAAATTTCAAATATTTTCGCCTCAATGATTTCCTCTGAGTACTTTCTTATATATCCACGCATACAGTTGTGCTGCTTTAGTTGTGTAGTTGGTTGTGCGCTTGTCACTAAATGAAAAATGAGCTTTGGGAAATTATTCTAGACATTTATCCCAAGAGTAACAGCAAATGTTCTAAGAAAACATTGCCGATAATCAGCAAAAAATTTTTCGAACGGCTACTAAGCTGCCTAATGCACGTTCCACAGCGAAATTATCATTGAAAATATATTTTGAAAATTCGAAAATAAGTTTAGTGTCACGCGTGAGCGAAGAAATTAGTGTCATGATTAAAAAATTTTGGAGATTTATGCGCCGGAAAAATATTAAAAATATAGGACCACTCTTCAATAAGTGTTATATATATACATATGTAATAATTTATTTGTGCTGAATATAATCTTTATACATACAAATTACGTTGTCACGTTATTTGTCCGCGATTGACTCCAAAACTAAAAATTCACCACACACTGTCTGCAGTTCGAGCCAATTTAGAAGAGAGGATAGTAAGAAGAATTCATAAATAAAAAATGCAGTGAAAGCTTTTTTTAAATAGACGCTCTCTTAAGCGGACATGCACATTGGCCGATCCTACAATTTGTTGATGTTTACTTACTAAGTCAACAGAACAACCTATTAACACAGTACACTCTATTAACTGGGCAGTCATGAAGCATTTACGAGGACTTGCATTATCCTGTTGGAACACTACACCTTTTCTATTGATCAAATCTGGCCTCTGCAGTTTGAGTGCATCAATCCAGCTTGTCCAGCTGAAAACAATACACTTGAGAAATCATAGCGGCATTGTCGAGCAAAAACTCAAAATATACGATCTCTTTTTTGAAATCCCACTAAACAGACAACATATCCTTTTTTGGTGACTATCGGCCTCGAAATCGTTTGAACTAGTTCAAAGCACAGACGTTAATGCGACGAAACAATCTTCGTTCTGTAAGCACAGGAAGAACCCATATCTCAAACATCGAAAATAATCCCAGACGTTTCATGTGCTCGTCAACGGTGTTTCAACAATCTTTGGAGTTATTATTCAGCGATTTGTATCGACTTTATGTTATCAACATCGGCTTCATGACTTTTCCCCAAGACGTGGTCCTCAAGAACGAAATTGTGTTAACGAAGTTTTGCAAACCAGTTTGGCGTCTATGCCGAATGCACCTTCGATAGTCATCAAAGAACCAAGAATACCAAGTTTCTGTCTTAATCACATCCTCAACACCAGAAGAAACCCTAAAAAGTTTGATTTCAAAAGTTTTATGACTTTTTAATAATTTTTGATTAGATTTTATGAGTCGTAAAGAGACAAGGCGAGATATGAGGTGCGTCGGATTGTCGTATCGTCGGCTAAAAGCGAACGAGCACAGAAAAAATTAAAATAAATAAATAATAAAAGCTTAACACTTAACGAGCCAATTTATAAGCGGCGGCGTGATTGCCCATTAAACTAGCTTTGCCGACTACGCTGCCGTCGAAATGAACTAATAAAGTGTATGTATGTCTACAAGTATGTTCAGGGCTTAAATGAACGCATTGTTTTACAACCCACCACACTGTATATATGTAGTATATCGCGTCTAACAACCAACTAATGGCGCGATCATAAAATTTCAGGCAAATAAATTGGCAAATTTAGTGAAATTACCAACTGATTTTAAGTGATCGGTGATCGATCGACACGCGCTTTGATCCAGCAGCGATCACACAATGAATTATTGCCCGAACGCCGCTGAGTAGCTGAAACGAAGCGTGTTTTGCGAGCGTTTTAGTTCGTACTGTTACATGGTTAGTTTTACAACGGCCAAGCGTTCGTGGTTGACGCGCGTACCTTGAGCGGAACCGCCGGTCAGCAGGTGGGGCCACCCGCACCTCGAACTCAGGCAACCCGTCCATTTATTGTGTTTGCCTTATTTGTTTTCTCTTCCGCTATTATTTGTTGGTGGCAATTGATCGATAATTGTGCTAACAACAACTCAATTAACCCATTCGCAGCCACCTGCTGTGCAACGCGCTCGCCGGCTGTTCACAGCAACAAACTTTCGCATTTATGTCTGAGGTGTGATATTCGTTGTTGGCGCCATCCACTGATTTTATGTGTGTACTAGTCACCGAGAGCTTTTTATTAGCATTTCAGATTTATTGTTTCCGAATTGTTTGTGTGCAAATAGTGTCGGCCAACCATTTGAAAATTTGTGTGGGTGGAAATTTAACTGCTTTATAATTCGTTTATTATTCTTTTTGTTTTTGTTTTATGAGTGTGCTGTTTATATCTGCGTGTCGTTTGGTATCCAAATTTCTAATTCTGTTGGTTCGCATTCTTTGTCACTTTTCACTGTTTTTAGTTTTGCGATTGCTTAATTATGCTTTTTATCAACGCTCTGCCATTTGACATTGTATTTTCAAGCATTTCAGGAATGCAAATTAACCAGACCACCAACACGGACTTAATTAATTTAAATTAATTAAAATTTCTTTGGCGCCATTTGAACGAGAAAATTATGCATTTGTTTTGCGCTCATTTGCTTACGATATTAGAAATATTGTCATGTTTACAAATGCAAAAATAAAAATAAATATTTATAAAATGTTAGTCCGAACGTATGAATATGAAAGTTCCGATTCAGGTTCCAGAATCGGTTACCTACAATTTACTACGACATAGATCCAAATTATAGCAAAAATTACTATTTTTGTTAAGTTCTCATATTTCTTCGACTTAAAAAATTCGTTAGAGGCAGAAATCTAAGTTTCAAGCTATAGAAGTTAAGTTAGTTTAAGAGGTCGATCCAGTGAGAAATCCCGGGACGCCGGTCGGGTCAAGTAGTTCAGTAGATCTCTTGCATTCTATTCTACGCCAAAAGGTCGTGCAGGTCTAGGTTGTCGACTAGCGCGTACTAAGCGCAGTCAAGGTCTGTTGATTCAGTGCTGGAACGCAAACGGCCAATGGAAGTCCAAATCGGTCCCATTTCTTATTTCAAGTGTGATCAGACATGCCTGGGAAATCTGTACTTTGGACACGTCCAAGCTTTTTAGCAAGTGTAGCGCCCTGTTTCTGACGAATACACTATAAAGCATTAAAACTTGACTATGGTTTCGTAGAGCCACAACACTTCAGTTTTACTTGGGTTGAGAGCTACGCTGCTTCTATTCGACCAGTTTTATATCATGCTTAGGTACCCTTACCCCGGTACTTATAAGTTTATTTTTACTAAAAGACCAACATCGTGAGCGTAGGCTGCTACCCGATGGACTTGTTTTTCGAGTTCTTTAAGTAGGTCGTTAAGTACTAAAATCCAAAGCAGAGCGGAAAGTAACCCAACCTGTGGGGTGCCCCTATTAACCTTTTGAGATGCCTTTTACTACATCACTCCGCTACGACCGTTCTGTCGCAGAAAATACTATCTATATGAGGTGCTTGAGGTTCGAATCCACCTCAGAGTTTTCGAGGGCTTCACTCAATAACTCAGGATGCACATTGCCGAAGTCCCTTGATGTCGAGAAAGGTACCTTCAGCAAATTTCTTGTGCATAACGGCTTCCTTCACCATAAAATTATTTCAAACAAAGTAGTATCGACCGACTTGTGTATTGTGTAGACATGCTGGACCCTAAGGATAGGATAATGGACCTAAAATCCTTGGCACCAACGTGAGAGCTTTTTCCGACCTTCTGCGGAAACGTCACTTTAACTAGTCTCCAGGTCATTGATACATAGCATAATCTAACGAAGATTGCGGTCAACCAGCTGCATGACACTTCGATCATCCGCTGCAGGCAGAAAAACTATACAGCCCTTTCGGAGCTTCCCTGTGGCACTTCTTCAACCGATTGGTTCATAAGCGCTTTTCTTTTCTCACTTCAATTAAGCTATAGAACTTCTTCCCCTTTTCCCCAAATATTCATTATTCTAAAAGCTCGCTCTGTGAAATGCTTCGAGGCATTTTATATAGATTTAATGGGTGTCGCATACTATGATTAGTGCACTGTAGACCCTCACTTTAAACTTTCGACGTTCTACTGCTTGCAGTTATTCTTTTTTATAATATTATTTAATTCAATTCCAAATTCATAGCTCACAAGCTCATTGAAGTCGAAAAAAATTGCCCTTTGTAATTTAATAGTTATGAAACTTATTTTTGATTGTTTACCATTCGCTGAATATATTTTTGTGCCCGAACCTTTTTTCTCGACTAGCAAAAAAAAATGTGGAAAAATGCTCGAACCTGCCTCCAAACACAACCAAAATGCTACACATTTGCCACACTGAAAGCTTTGTATTCTTAATGCTTGCATTTAGCGACTTTTAGCAACAACACGCGTCACCGCCTCCTCCTCTTTGGACTTGTGTTTACTAAGGCTTATTAATTTTATTATGGCTCGTAAATTAGCATTTCATGCAGCGCTGTCGCCGGCTACGTCTGCGCAGTGACCACTACGCATGGTAATGAGCTTGCTGCCAACTTTGGTTGTTTCGTTTTTGCTATTCCTCTATATCATGGCAGCCTGCCTGTCTTCTTGGTGTCAGTTTTCCTGCCTCACTCGTCTTTCGTGCCTCTCCGCACTTCCTCCGACCGAAAGGCATCTAGACCATTTTCATGCTTTACGGTCTCTTGAATCGCGTCCGTTTTGTTGCTCGCATGTCACAGTCGTGTTTTATTGTTGCAATGCCCTGTTGACGCTCATTGTAACAACATTCCTTTTAGCAAATTAAAAAGCAAATAATGTTTTGTATATTCGCCTGCTAAACGTTGCGGAAAATCGTGTTAATATTGCTTGACATTTGCTGTCCCCTTGCCGCTTTTTGCGACCGGCTTTTGCGAAATTCATCCGCTTTGCTTTCGTCTCTGGCTCACAAGCCCGCTTCAGCATTTTTTGTATGCATAAAGCGTATTTGGTAATCTTTTTTATTAATCCGCAAGTGACGTCAGCCAATTGAGTTGTGTGTGTTGCTGTGTGAGTGCCCATATGAAATTACAATATTTATATTCGTACCAGCAAACGAAATTAAAATATATATTTTTAACGCACTGAAACCCAAAGGGAAGTGCTGAAAGTGGCTAATTGTCGCATTTGGTTGCATTTAATTGGCATGCGTGCAGTTTTGAAAGCTTTCTGGTCGGCTTGAGCTTTCCCATTTAGTTAAAGCGCTTCCATTCATGATGGCGCTATATATTTCTGAAAGCTGTAGACTCTCTAAAATAGTAAATTTCTTGCACAAATCTATGTAAAAGCAAGTAACTTGTGACAGTCAACTCTGTTGACTAAGCGGCACAATTTTTCTGCTAGGGAAAAAGTTGATTTCGAAAAAGCTCATGAAAGCTCGAAAATATTACTGTATTTTAGTTACTTTCTTGGAGCTTTCAGCACAGATTTCATATTATTAAACAATATTTTCGAAAAATATAAACATCGTCTTTACTTCAAACCAAAATTAGTACAAGTAAGGCCCAAAATTGATAAATATAAACTGTTTGAGTTTTCATTGGTTTGCTAAGGAATCAAATTTTTTACTAGGGAAAATGTTGATTCCGAAAAAGCTCACGAAAGCACTAGCAATCGAAGCTAATTCGAAAAAATTAGAAATACTATGCTCCAATTTAGTTTTGGAGCTTTCAAAAAAGCTTTGTTTGAATTTATTTTTGGAACTTTCATGAAAGCTTTAATATTATTAAACAATATTTTCGGAGAATCACGAAATGCCATGACTTCAAGCAAAAATTGATAATATTTAGAAAACAAAAGCAAAAATATAAATATTTGTTACTACATATTTCCCTCGACTGCATAGCTTTCGCTTTGAAAGCGCAATAAATTTTGGCTTCAGCGTCAAGTTTTGTTGCCTTTTCATATCTTCCAGTTACTTTTTGCCACTCATATATCACACAGCTCGACTGCCAACGTTGTCAAATGCTCAGCAGTCAACTGCTGACACGTCATGACTCACGTTGCAAACATTTGTATCCCTTTCAACACTTGGTTATATGGTTATAATGCTTTTTGCAATTTTATTATTATTTTTTTTTTTGAATTTGTTTTGCATTTGCATTTTCCTTGTATTTGCGTTTTCTCTTTTTCGCCTTTTCCATGCTGCGACATTTGTTTGCGTCTTAAGTTGCTCGCTTTCGTTTGTGCTCCGTGGCAAACTGCGTGATGCAACTTGCAAGCCAAGCGCAAGTAAGCGGCGCATTCCAAGTCCGCAACTTAGCGCCCGTTCGTTGCATGCCACATACAGCCACGGCTTGTGTCGCCTCTATTGGCTCAACCAAAACTGCAACATTTTTCTTGCGCTCACTATCCCTTCGTTCTTTAACTTCGGTCAGGCTGCCGTGTGGAGCTGGGTCTTGTTTCCTTTCTTGTGCTGTTATTGTTATTGTTGTACGCGTTGCAGAGTTTAATGCCATTTGTTTTTATTGTCAACAATTCATGCTGTGCTTGGAATTTTTCACGCTGCATATTTTCACATTCTTTTTCTCTCGTTTTTTTCTGCTCCTTATAACAAGTTTTTGCTCTTGTCCTATCTGCAGCTTGGGTTTATTCGTAACAGTGTTATTGTTGCTCGTTTTTTATCGCAGTTGTTATGCGATTTACTTGGCTTGAATGCTCTACTTACAACTCCGCCGGCTTATTTGTATGCGTTTAATGTCGATGTTGTTGTTGTACGTGTTGTTTTTTTTATACAGGGTTCTTTGGGAAATGTCAACAATGTGACATATGTAAGTTGACTTTTTGTTCAGTTACTCATTTCAGTTTTAATAGCTGGTCAAGGTGCTGGCACGCATAACTAAATAGCACCTAGATGCAGCTCAGCGCTGGGTTAAAAATAAGAAAATGGACAGGCACTAGAAGAAAGGCCGAAGTAAGAATCGGAATGAGTGAGTTGCCTGCAGTGCTGTGTAAGAGTTGGATGCTTGAAAAAAAGGAATCAGCGCGAAAATAGTTTCTGAGTAACACGGAAAGGGCATATTGTCTCTGCCATCGAAGAATCTTGTTGAAAGCAGTATGAATTATTGTCAAATACAGGAACAGAGAAGTTTTCAACAATCACTCCTCCAAATCTTATATTGCGTTAATTTTTACGTATCTGTCAATGACATCAGGCTGTGTTTTGATATCCTTCAATAGCTCTTTTATCAGCTGGAATCTCTGACATACTGGTTGCATAAACGTGGTTATTTTGTGAGTAGTGGCTTGCCCTCGGCGTCACTTTTAGGTTGATAAATTGTTGCTATAGAGGAACTGAGGAGCAGCTCAACCATTGGTTTTGCTTAGTCTGACGAATTCGAAACTAGTTTAAATTTAGATGAAAGCGATAAAAAGATATGTGGAGCTTTCGGTATTTTCAGAGTTGATTGGATGCATGGATTTTAAAGGGCTATCGGTACAAGGCCGGATTAGAGGAAAATATTAGAGCATCTCCGAAAATGCAGCATTAGTTAGAAGAGAGGTACGTGATGAAATTCTATGTGAATCTCAGTAAATCTGCGACAGAGTCGTTTGATATGATAGTGGCACCAGGCCTTTTTGGAGGGCAGTGAAAAGGTCGCTGATGAAGACCGAAATAATGAACAAATCCAAAGTGAAAACGAAGGTCAAGATGTCGCAGCCGATTGGAATTTGCACCACGACAACGCCCCGACTCACACCGTCTTTCTTGGGAACATCTACCTAACCATTCGGCATCCCAACGCTTCCGCAGGCGTCTTACAGCCCAGATATGGCCCCCGGACTTTTTTTCATTTCCTTGCGTGAAAAGGCCGATGAAAGGCAAGCATTTTGAGACGACAGAGGGCGGCTCAATCCTATTACTTTCCGAACAAACCCTGAACCGTCAACCGGGTATATTAAGTTTCCCACTATTTGTTTGTATTATTCAGATCGAGTCTGGAACCTTTTGTACTTGTGAAGGGTATTGTGGCTTCGATGCAACCGAAGTTTACGTGTTTTCTTGATTTTTCATGATGATTGTCTTACTATAGCAAACACCTTCACTTCGCAAAGAGGCTTGTATACATATGATTCATTGTCTGCAAAGTTTCTCAATGAACTTTGACTTCCTTTCCCAAAGCGCTTACAACTGTACATTCAAATTAATAAATATATAATTGATTCTTTTAGAAATGTGCGCACTTTGATTTATAGCGCCGTTATATCGAATTTCACATTTTTCCAACACACGCACTCACACAACTCTGCTCAAAAGCTATTCATTCAGAAAACAATAATTTTTCTGAATCGCCCGACAAGATAAATATTCAATGGCATGAGTATAGCGTTGGGAAGTCATTATTTTTTTATTATTCGACAGTAAATTGCTTGGGGAATAAAGCAGATATTAAAAAAAATATAATTTTTTTTCTGTACACTTTGTATCTCTAAAATTATAAGCACATACACGTTTTTATAGGCGGCATTTACATATGTAAGCCCCTGAGCTGGAGTATAGTTTTGTCGGCTAACGTACTTCATTGAGGAAGCTGGCATTTACGGTTAAATATGCTAATTACAAACCGACACGTTGAGCGCAACTTCGAACCCGGCAAGCGGCTGCGCGAAGGTTGCATGTCAACGCAAAGCGAGCTGCAGCGGTGAGGAAATTCAAGCTTTTTGAGTTGTTGAAATCATGAATGAAACTCGACACTTTCCGAGTGGCGCACGAACAGGCGAGCTACAACGCGTTCTATTTTGGTTCAATTTATTTGCTTTCTTGTTACCATAAACTCCACAATTTAAGCGTTAAACGGCATAGCTTAGGATTGCGCCTTCTCTTACTAAATGCTTGATATTTCCTGGCTGGTACTGTGTACTCGCCAGCGTTTTGGGGCAAGTTAATGGCTTGTAAAAAGCGCTTGTGTCAAGCTAATGGCCAATCAAGCCAACACAATTCTACAATTTTCGATTATTTTTTAGTTTAATGTAAATTCTAAATCATTAATGCCAACGCTTGGCAACCCACGCGCCCCTCAAGTCTTGTGACGGCTACACTTCAACACCTCTTAAAGAATCCTCAACAATTTACGACGCTAGACAAACTAAGCAGCGTTTTAGTGACAACGTCCACTTTCACACACACATAAACACAATTGTGACCAACAGGTTTGGCGCGCCCAGCAACAGCTACTTAAATAGTTGCTTTATGGCCGCTTCATTTTAGCTGTTCATTGACGTCTGCAGTGAGCTACCTGTGCCTGCGTTAGTCGCTGTCGCCACTGACAGTCTTAAATGATTTCCAATTAACTTGAGCTAATGCTATTCAAATGACAGTTAGGTATTGAATAACAACGCGCCGCAGGCTGACCCGCTTGTCGCCGCGTCTGATGGCGGTTGGCGGAGGACGGCAGCGAGTATAAGCGCGCGCTGCATTCGAAAGTCAAGCGCGCAGGTAGTCAAGCGTGTTGGTTACTAACACAATCGGCTGAATGAGAAGTCACCTGCGGCTACGCAGCTCCGTCGTCTCTCGTCTGCTTGCAACAGCGCTGATTTCAATCAAAATGATTCCCGGCAACTGCTGTGCTCGCTTGTGTTGCAGCTATTTAGCGGCTAATGGGTTTCTCGCCAGCAGCCAGCCAGAGTGGGCGAGATCTTCTGTTAATTTTCTGACTCTTTGAGGTTAGAAACTATAATTCATATAGAATGAAAACGCAGCAAGCGTGTGAAATGAAAGCATTTCCTTAGCTCAATGCTCTTTGCGCTCTCACCACAGCCCTCTCTGCATGCCGCGCAACTAAAAAAAAAAAAAAGTTTATTCTATTAGCTTTGCGGCATTGCTTTTTTGAGTGGGCAGCCGCGTATATCACAAATTAAGAAAGCCTGGCAGCAAGCTTAGAACTTCATTAAAGAGCTTTGCGTGGAAACAGTTGGTCGCCTAAAATGGCTGTTATTGTTGTTGTAATTAATTGTCAAAACTACTGTTCGCACACGCCCACATCTTTGTTAGTTTTCCTTAAAAGAGCTTAATTGCTTGAGATAATTTGACCGATCATTGTTGTGAAAATTTATATGTTGGATAAGCAATAAGAAAAAACTATAAACTAATAGCTGATACCAGTTCAAAAAACGACTAATTTTCTGTAACATAGGCTTTCCTAGACAAAATTTTTCCAAGAACTTGTCTCTATGGTCACTAGAGCGAGTCGATTTACAGGAAGCCTAAACAATGGAAACATTACGTATGCAAGATTCTACGGATCATTCTAAAAAAAACTTTGAATAAGAGACTATAGGTCTAAAGCCGGTTTCGAGCCAGCAATTTTTATCACGAACTTTTCATAAGCATCATAAAAATTTGTTCGTCAATTTGTGAGATATCCGCATGAAATTTAATACTTAGGTTCATTTTGATATTCTATTGATCATTTGTCGAAATCAGTCAGTGTGAAGAACTATATCACATATCTACCATACAACCGATTATACATATTTTTTAACCTTTGTCTAAAAATCGCTGTCTCGAAACCGCTTTCAGATCCATAGCCTCTTACGCAAAGTTGTTCAGAATGATCCGTAAAACATTTCCCGCCCTCGCAATTTTATAGGTAAAAATCGACCCGCTTTGTAGTCAGCCTTTGGCTCAATCGAAATTCTGTAATGCTTTAGGAAGTGATTTTTGTTAGTGCACTATCGAATAGATTGCGCAAAGATTATTCCTTAAAGCTTGTCAATTTATTTCGTTACTTTTAAATGAACTTTTCATTTCAAGTTATGCATCGATATTTATATGTCACCCTGTTCCACAAATATATTTATCTACACTCCGTGGCTCAAGTCTATTGAGTAGTGCATTTATTGAACTGTTAGAAGTATTGCTCTGTGGGCCCTTGCTTTTATACATCAGATATGATTAAACTTCATTGGCTTGCTCTTGAGTGACCTTATTTCTATGCCCCCTTTGGTGGCATGCTGAACTGCTTTGCAGACAGTTTTTGTGACTTTTTTATGGAATATACCACTTTGTGGGCCTAAAAATTGCGCTCCTCTGTCATTTCATAACGATTTGTTATAAAATGAATATTTCGAAAACTTTGTGAAACAAAATCATAATTTTTAAAAACAAAGCTTTTGTCCGGAAATAGCTTTCATACCCACAAGCCACATTAATTACTGTTTTATTAATAACAATTTTTCTAAGAGCAATGAATTAATTAACACAGGCTGACCCACGCTTTACGCACACGCACACACCGCTCTAAACTCGCATCTTCACATTTATGGACAGTCATTACTGCCCATCGAAACCATACATTTACACATTCAAGATGTAAAATTTTCAAATAATTTTTGGTTTTATGCTTTACGAAAGATTATCCGCAATAAAATGCAGCAAATTAAGTTGTAAACAAAAGCATTGATCGAAATCGACTCACGAGCGTTTACGAGCGTGGCTTCAAGCGACGGATGCGTCTAATAAATTACAGGTGGAAAAGCATTAATAAATTTTTGTGTATAAAAATCTACACAAGCAACAATGGCGGTTAGTGAGTTGAGTTGTGTGTTGAAACCATAAAAGACAGCACTAAATTTTTGGATTAAAAACATTAAAATGATAAAGCGTCTATAAAAGTAAGCGAGCCGGTTGTGAATGTGAGCCGCAAGTGTACAAGTTGTAAAATTATCACAAAGTAAATTTTAAAATTCAAAAATATCAATATTTTCTCCGACCGGCGGTGAAGTAAAAGGTCTACACGAAGTGTCTTCATGGCTGCTCACGACGAAATCGTGAACGCTGTTGCTATGGTAACCGATCTTTCCTAAAATTTTGGCAGCGGCCTAACCTCAAATGTGCTTTCGATATTTTTATGTTAGAGTTATAGAGCACACTTCATGTTGAATAATTTTTGGACAATAAATGCATTTCGCCATGTAAGCAAATTGCTGGAAATGCAGCTAAAGCCATCACGTTTAAAGTGTGACTAAACGCTTTCGACTGCCTTTCTCCGAGACGTTAACATAACGCCAGCTAATTTTCTTCCTTACTTTTACAAAATTATTTTCTTGCCACAAGCGCGTCACTTTCAAACTCAGGTGCCTGTCATTTTTTGCAAATTTGTCTCGACTTTATTTTCGAAAACCAACTCTTTATGGCGAGTTTCGCATTTAAATTCATGCAACTCTGCGCCTTCGCCTACAGCACACCATTCCATGGGCGAGAGTGGCCTTCTAAGTATTTTAAAAGTACATATAAACATCTGTACGTGTGTGTGCGTGCGTTTGGCAGCTGACGGCCCTTAAATGGCGGCAGCAGCCATGGCATGCCACCAAATTGACGAACAGCTGGATGGCTGGCTGACAACACCTTCCGCCGCCAACGCCAACAGCGGCAACCGACCGCCTTTGCCATTTACATACAGTCCCACATATATACCAGGGTCTACGTTTTTTCTTCTATTTGCCGCCTATGGCGCACTAAAATGCACAATGCGTGGACTCAGTGCTCCACATATTTTCTCGTTTTCGTTCAGCATTTTCTATTTTTGATTTTCGTCTTATGATTTCTATATTTTAGGCCGCCTGCAAGCTGCAAATATTGTTTCTCAGCATTGCGGCGTTTTTCTAGTGCTTTTAGCAATTTAATGCAACCCACTTTTGGTCGCTAAAAATACAAGAAACCAAAGTAAATAAATAATAAATATGTGTGTGTATATATCTGTGCGCATTTGGTCCATTAATATGAGCGACAAAGCTATTTGAGGCTCTTTATTGAGAAGCGGTCGTTATGAAAATAATTGATTTCCGCAAGTAGCGAATTTTGGAAATATTTTCGTAATGGGTGTTGAAGTAAATATGAATAGCGATCAGAAATATGTGCTGGCAACTGTAAATGCTATAAGTAACAGCGCTTTTGTCTGCTCAAGCTTCAAGTACCTATTAACCGACAAATAATACTGAAAACTGTATAAGATGGCTGAGAATTGCAGACAAATACACGTAAGCTGAACGAAATTGTACAAGACAGCACTTTTAATCTAAACTTTAATTGTATTAATTATTTTTAGCACAATTTTCTTATATTCCGCTCTTTCAAATATTTATTTTTATTTACCTTCAGTGGCCCCGGATAATGCATAGATCAGTGTTCCATAAAATCTCAAAGTTCTCATAATAATTTCGAAAAGTGCATATTATTTGTGTTTTGTAAGTTTTAGTTTTTCGTTTTGCAATTTCGATATTGTGAGGTTTCGCGTGTGTTTTCAAAATATAGTGCGTAAAAAAGTGTTCGTCCCCGCGTATTGGCTTGAGCTATGTTTTAGTCGGCTTCCTCTAATAGTATGTGATAAAAAATGAATTTCAAGTAATAAGAGAAGTATGGAAAGAATACATGGATTCATGGCATCCCTATTTGGATTTAATAATGACGCAGAATTGAGGTGAGTTTTTTTTTTTTTCAAAAATCTCATTACCTGTACTTATTATGTTATTCTTTATGAAATTTAATATTATTAGTCCTTAAAATGTTAGACTGAACCAACATACCAATCTTTTCAGGCGCTTTGGCATTCAGCAAACGTTCTCCTAAACTGAATAGGTGGTGAAAGCTAAATTGCCCGAAAAATGTTTAGGGTTTATGAAGTGCTAGTGTGGTTTCTTTAAATATATAAGCTCTAGCGTAATTAAGTTAACAGCTCACTAAAACCTAACTTAGTATGATCAAAACACTGGTTTACTGTCTCTCTCTCTCTCACACTTTCTTCCGCTCTGTCACTTTTCACCGTTGGTATATTCTATTGAACTTTAATGAATAGCTGAATAGTTACTAAATTTTAAGTATGATCAAAACAAAAACTTAAGACGTCTATCCAAACATACTTAGTAGTCACACGGCTAGTAGAGTGAAGTCTGCTGCTAGGTAGGTTAAAGTCACAGCACCCTGTTCCAGACGCATCCCTAGATTACATTATAATTTTATTGCTTCTATCTATTAAGGAATTATCATACTAAACCCACTTAAAACTCCTTCAAGTTGTCATCGTACTGAGTTTTACTCCATTTTTGATACATAGTCATTGCAACTGCTACAGTTAACTCCAGTTATTTCTCTCCGCTTTGTCAAAAAATGTAGGTCAATTAATTTTGTTGACTCCACTCACCTTTTGGCTAAGATTAACAACCGGCTGTTCGAATCGTACGATCTGCAAATTAAAAAGAGAAGAAAATGGTTAGGCGAAAATTCACAATAAATTGGTGGCATTTGATATTTATGAAAAAATATCAAAAAAAATTTAAAATTTGCTGTTATTGCAACGAACACGAACTAATACCCCTTGCTCGCCATTCGCCCTCCGTCCGTCCTGCCCTCCGCCCATTAAAATGCGACTTGCTGGTGTCTTTGGTTCTGTCGGACGCGGACCGGACGCTGCGCTCGGCCATCGGACGCTTTCACAAGTCCAACACATGCCACAAATTTCGAAATGCGATCGCAATCGCACCAGAAACTATGCTGGCATCCAAACACAAATTAAGTGGATGTAAACGGAAAGCGAACATAAAAGTAATAACACGACCAGCAACAACAACAATGACAACGGCCAGCTATTACTTAGCAACAAGCACTAACTGAAGCGCATTTGCACTGGCTGCGCGCCGCGGCAATGCAATGCAAATTAAATTGCACTTTTCCGAAAAGGAATGCCGACAGCGGCGGCTACAAGAACAACAGCGGCGAAGCCACACGAAATAAGGCGAACTGCACCAAATCGAAACACATTGATTGGCCAAACAGAAATTCAAATTGAAATCGGCAAATGAAATTGGTAATAGCGACGCTGACGACGCAGCCAGCAGCCAGCAGCACGAGCAGCGGTGCCGTGCGCATTCATTTTCCGCAGTAGACACAAATTGTGGTTGGTTGTTGGCATGTGGCAAGTTGCTGCGGGAATTATGAGGCCATTGTCTGCCATATTTGGTTGCTGCACCGCATGATCGTCACAATTGTAGCCGCCAAAGCCACCGAAGCTATGTATGTGGGAAGTTGGTGTGTCAGCGACGTTTTTTCCTTCACTCTTATTTATGAGCAAATCTGTTGCGCCGAACATGCTGAATGCGCCGAAAAATGCTTTGAAATTCGAGCGACACTTTTCAATTGGTTTAGGCCACACAATTGCCGGTGGGCAGGGGGCAGCACATATTTTGGCGCGGTAATTGCCCATCAGTGTGCTAGAATGTGTATGTAGAGAGCTCATTTGTGGCATGCCGCAAGTGCGCATGCGTGCCGCCGGCCACAGCCACTGCAAACTACTGCATAATTAGTCCGAAATTGTTCAAATGTAGCAAATGCCGTAATTATAAGTGACGTGAGAGCTCGCCAAAAATAAACTTGAGCGCTGATTTTGGCGAAGCATACCTTATGGAGCTGGCTTTCAATTGAGGTGTACAAATAGTTGATTACACAGTTTATATAAGTATGTTTCTCATACAATAGCTGCCAAAGCCGGTGCGCTTGGAAAACGCTAAGCATAACAACACACTGGGTCAAATAAAGCCAGGCCACTCAAACACGTTCTTCAATAACTCAACCCCTACACTCTAAAGCCGGCAATCACTTGGCGTTTCCTCCACATGTGGCACGACCCGCTTGTTTTAGAATCTTAGACTCCGGTCTTTAGCCGCGAGAAGCTCATTTCCTCTCGCTACAAGCCGTCCCTTATATCAGCAGTTTTTATTCTCCTCGATCTAACAGTTACGCGTTGCGTGTTCAACTGATTGCAGTTCTTCACACCTTTACTACGTCTAACTGTCACTTCATGCGGCACTAAATTCCGTCGAACAAAAGCACTAAACAAAAATCGAGCGAGAAAAAACTACGGAATAACAGCATTGCAACGAATTTGTTGCACATAGTAGAAAATCGTTAACGAACATTCCGAGCAGTTCGAAAAGACTAGAGACACGCGTGCAGCTTGTGTGGCATTGAATTGCTTGAAAATTACCGTTACTTCATTTGTATACTTGTGTTCGGCAGTGGCAAGGTGGTGGAAAGCTTGTGCTGCACGCAACTATGTATATGTCACGCCTGCAGCACTCCTTCTCCACGCTGCTGCAAGGCCACGCCGGTGGTCCGCCGTGATTAACTCATCTGTCGTTTGATTTTTATTGTGGCAACGCAATCACAAATTGAAGCTGCACATCGTTGTCGTTGAGGTGACAGAAGACATTTTTATGGTCACCAAAAAGCAATTACTCGTATGCAGAGAGACGGTGGAAATAGAGAAGGAGTGTGCACAGCGTCGCAGATGTTGCATATTGAGTCATTTGAGGTGTGAAAAATGTTGCACTGTGTGGAATGTGTATACTTTTTTGGAGGAATGGACCCAAATTATGTTTGCTGCAACAACATGCTGGCTTTCTCTGCCTTGCTGGAACTTAGTGCGATATTCTCACTGCCGACCTTAGTGGCGAGAAACCATGTCTTTATTGTTTACAGGGATTTTCGGGAAAGTAAAAGGACTGACTTTCTTCGACAACGACTGGATTCGGTAGAGGGCGTTCCTAGTTAACGAACGAGCGCCTAGTCAGGCATCGCCCACCATGAATTTGTTCCTTCTGGACAACGCCCTTCGGGTCAAGAAAGGCAAGCATTTTGAGACGTAAGACGTCAGAAGGGATCCAGCATGTGCCTCGGCTCTCAAGACTATTCCGGAGAATGCCTTCCGTGACGCCTTCAATGCTCGGAAATCGCGCTGGCCCTGCACCGACGCAGAAGGAGCGAATTTCGGAAGTTTTTAAAGAATTGTAACAATTGGTTCAATAAATTTTTTTCAATCGACTCAGTTCTACTACTTTCCGGACAAACCCTGTATTTAGCTTTAAACTAAAAACATGTTATAAACTTAATAACTCTTAAATAATTTGAATAATCTTTTATTCAAACTAGTCACTTGGTCACTTTCTTTAATTCCCAGCCTTTCGTCGGCACTTCAGACTTCTTCCACTTCAGTTGTCTTGAGTTCCGCTCAATGCCCGCGTCTCAGCGCTCATTAACGCTGCCACTGCTTCTTCTTTCTGCCACCACACACTTCAGCCACGAAGTCGTTTTGCCGCGCTTACTTGTCACATGCTGTGCTGGAAGCGCATGTGTAGCCATTGCCGCCGCTGTTGGTCAAAATTGACCATTAAATTAAGTTGTCCGCAATATTAATGAACTCGAAAAGTGCTCGCTTCCCACTTACAGTTAATTACGGCAAATCGCAGTTTTCCACCGCGCTGGCAAACATAAAACTTTGTTTATGCAACATTGCTGTAAGTGCCTGGACAGCGGCCGGCTGTGCTCCCAGCTTTGCAGCAAGCTAATAATTGACGGTAATTCACAACAAACCACACACATACATCGACGTTGGCGTTGAAATATCATAACGTTTGGTTACACTGTGGTGTTGCTGCTGCAAATTGCATGCCACAAAGTGCTCACTGCAGTCGCATTTCGCGTTCGCTAAGCGCTACTGCCGCGCCGGTCTGTGCAACACCGTCATTTCGTTTAAATGGCGTGAATTTATTAATTTGGCTATTTAATGTGCGCACTGAGCATTGCTATGCACAACCCCTACAACAACAAAGAGTGACATTCGTTGCATAATTTATGTTAATTAATTAAATGACGACAGCTCGCGCGGCGCGCCAGCTAAAAGCGGCGTGAAGCCTTGCAATTGCAAGGTGAGCTCGCGGGCTCTTGCCACTAATTCTAATGTCGTTGTTGTTGTGATAATTGGCTGCGTTGTTTGTGGTACTTTGCGCCTAATGTGTATCGCTGCTTTATTATTGCTATTAAGCATTTTGTTTTTGTGTTGATTGACCGCAGCAAACGCCAAATTACGAAGCTCGCAATCAATTGCTGAAAGCCGCGCAGCCGCTTCGCCACAAGCGCGTGCAATATGCACACAAATCAGCGCCGTCGCGATCGCTCACTATCACTGTTATTACACATGCAATACAGCGTTGATTACAACAATGATTAACCCAGCGTGGCGCGTACATGAATGCGAACACGTCGCCGCGGTTTGGCTTGGCAACTCGGCTCTCACAGGCGTTTTTCGTTATGGTGCATAGGGGTAGTGTGGTGGTGCGCGGCAGGCACAGCTAGGAGTAGTGAAGCGCACGCGTTGTCAACTCATTGCGAGTTTTTATCTATGTACGAGTATGTTGCCAAGCATACTCTTCAGCCAGGCAGTTGGTGTTGGACGCGTGTTGCATGCAAGTTGATGGAATTATTATAGCGCACAGATAGTAGAGTAATTACAAATAGTTTCACACTCTCTACACCTTAATTTACTGCTCATTGCTAGTTTACCGGCTTTTGTACACCCTTCAGTACTTAGTTATAATTTTCCTAACATTCGCATACTATTACTGCTATTACTATCTTATTTTTAAGCGAGCCTTATATCAACTTTATTTATTAACTAATTTCGAGAAATGTGAGTCCTTATATGCGAGCCAAGTCGCATATAGCTTCCTCGCCCATTTATCTATCTACTAATACATAGCATACAGTTCGTGGAAAAGGGGTGCGCACGTAGTGGGTAATAAATATTTTTCGTATGACGTAACTTTCATGGAAAAAGAAAACTTTCCTAGAAGGGCTGGCACAATTTATGGCATCTAAAGGAATTTACACACACACATACATACTAAAAATATTAGAAGAGTAGTCTCCCTTCTCAAAATACTCACTGCCATTCTACACGTTGGGTATTGCTGTTAGATGCTTATTGGCGAAGGCTTCTACTTAGAGAAGCTGGCTATATGAGGGGCCCTGAACAGAGATGCACTAGCATTCTAGACTCTTTCCATTGAATTCCACACACTCTAGATCACTACGTCGAAGAGACCACAGACCACATAGATATCTCAGAGGAAATTGTAGAGTGGAGTCTTCTGTCGGCAGCTCTCCAGACTACCTGACCACCGTAGCATCTTTCAAGTGGAGGTGGCGGAATGAGAAGCATTGAAACCCCTTAAAACAAATGCAAGCTTCTCAAACTTAGTACACACTAAGTGCTGCCGCGAAATCATAAGCATGCTTTGCTCTAAATTTGTATCTTAAACGGGCCAGCCAAAGGAACCGCCAAAAGAGAAAATCAAAATATTCTGCCGAGTTACTGGGGTGAAGTGCCACACAAGCGGCGCTAACCTCAGCTTGCACTCTAGAGCAACAAACACAAGCCGCGGCACACAAAGGTCACTAGACCACCAAACTCAAAGACTGCAACAATGCCGGTTAAGAGAAACTATGTGGTAAGAGCAAAAAGGCGCCGGGAAACTACAAAAGTGCAACAAACGGCAACTGTGGGCTCAGCATGCCAGCGCTTCTAGGTGTTTGTGTGTTGTTACGCATGCGGCACAAACGGTGGTTGCCGCGCGTTTGGCTTTGTGCGCATTGTTTCACTTTGCTTTACCGCTATTTGCAACCGAAGTATGCGCGCCTAACAGTTGGTACGCGAAACATAATTGTTGCACCATTTTGTGTTGTTGTGAATTTGACTTGATTGCGGCATGCAACCTTAACTAACTAACTTGCGTCACTGCCTAACTAACTGATTGCGGTTGTGGTTGCAAATGCCTGCGTTTGTGCAACATTCTCTGGGATTTATTGTTATTGCTTGTGCTGCCTAGACTTGTGGTGGYGGTGGCATTGCTGGGCGTACGCTGTAACGCTCTAATGATGCGCATGATTTGTGCAACACACGTCGGCACTAACATTTGCTCGCTTAACCGTTCAAGCAAGATAACTGCAGCAAGAAGCTCTATAGGTTTGCCACAATTATGCTTATGATTCAAATTCGTTGAGTTGCCGAGGTGGTGGTACGTTGCAGTGCAGCCACAAAGGGCAGGGTACAAAACCAGTAGATCTCTAAGCCATTAAGCGGTGTGGTGACAAGCACGCAATCGACCGGAAATGAGATTTTGCCGATCGATTTTGTGGAAACTCTAATAACCATAAGAGCTCCGAAGCCATCACGAAATCAACGACTATTTCACATGAATGAAGCAGCTAAACCGAACAATACGGTTTATGAATGACACGTTGAAGTCGCTTCCGAGAATTTTCAGAATTTGTAATCTTTCCTCTTTACATCGTACTCCACTTATTTCGAATCACTAGTTCGATGCTTAGATATGACAACTCTTTTAACCCTCTATTGCACAAGCCGTCAGGAAAATTAATGGAAGCTCAATTTCTGATGAGGGTTTCATAGAACGCTTGATTTTATAGTACGTAAAGTGCTTTTAAATACAAAATGAACGTGTTTCCCCTTTTAGTGTCTTCATATACTTATCGAACGCATAAAACGTGGCGCAAACAGAGTGGCTAGATGAAATTTACAGTATGACTAATTGCCAAACTTCTGTTGTTATAATTGTACTTGGAAATGATCGCTAAAGGGTTAAGGTTTTGAGTTTTTATTCACGTTCACGTGCATTAGGTGTTTGAAGCGCAGTAGCTACGTGCCGGTTACCACTTGTTGACAGGAAATCTCGCTCTACTATTAACACGAAGTGCGCGAAGGCGGCAATTGTGAAATAAAAAAATATTAGATGAAGAAATAAAATAGCGAGAATAACAAAAGAAAGACGTGAAGCAAGTAAATCCTATGATATCCAACACAACCACTTATTAAGAACTGAAGTACAAAGAAATTGAAATAGACGGAGACGGAGACGGAGAACCGTTGAGACGACAATTATACCGCTCAAATATGAAAAGAACTCCAAAGAAGAATCAAAAACAACAAAACCAATAAAAGAAAAAAAAAACTGATTCGTAAAGTAAGAAAATACGAAATGCTGCGAACACTTCGAAGAGCAAACCGGACCACAAAAACCCCGTCGAAAAAAATTGTAAAGAATGTGCTGCACAATTGCCTAGAATACAAACAAAGCAGTCGATAAACCAACAGAACACAAAATGAAAATATTTATATCATCTAAAGCCGTGAAAGGTGAAGAAGGGGAGCAAACCGGAGGAAAGCGACGCGTTTAATGCAACGCTGTGCGGACGGATGCGACTGCCTGCCGATACACTTGGCGACCGAGGCTCGAGTATTTTATCGCTGCACAAAGGTAATAAAATTGTGCAACTACACGAACGAACAACTGCAAACATGCTGCGTGTGGAAGTGGAAGCGCGCATGCACCAAAATGAAAAGCTGCAGTCGCGGCTCGCAGGTAGGCGTAGCGCAGCGTATCAATGACCGCATCTCAGGCGGTGTCGGTGGTGGCGGCGGCGGCGACGATTGCATGGAACCCACGTAACTGGATGCAAACAAAAACAATGACAGTCAAAATTCTTAATACTGTGGGGGCCTATCAGCCGGAATGGCATAAAAGTAAGTAGAATATTGCTGCATGAAACGAAACGGACGCAACCAAAGAGTTGAGGCACAAACGCGACACTGAACGAGTGATTATAGCCCTATAGCTTTTCGGCTTACGTGTGTTGCGGCGGTCAGTGCGTGGGCTGTTGGACGAGCAGGGTGAATGCGCGCTGGAATGCAGTCAAGAGTTTCTTACTGCTATAAGCTGTGTGTGCCTTTAGACTAGACTTTGTCTTACCGGAGTTTCCGCTGAGTCGAATTTGTAGTGTTTTCTCAACCTTACCCTTAAAATTTGTTCTAAATTATTTGAAATCGTAATGTAGACTTCGAAACTTACTACGAAAACTCTCAGAGACACGATTAAATTCACCCTCTAATACCTTCCATCGTAAAGCGTCACAGAAACGACTCAATTTCACCTACCAAATACTTACGCCCACAAAATGGAAAAATTATTGCTCCGTTTTCAAGTAAAAATGTATGCGCCGGACCCTCAATTCGTTTTGACAGCGACGCAAGTTGCCAATTGTACGCTGACACATTTATTCAAGCGCTTCGGCATCGTAAATTTCGG
The DNA here is from genome assembly GCF_001853355.1 of Bactrocera latifrons. Taxonomy (NCBI): domain Eukaryota; kingdom Metazoa; phylum Arthropoda; class Insecta; order Diptera; family Tephritidae; genus Bactrocera; species Bactrocera latifrons. The sequence continues at coordinate 58,905 of NW_017534642.1, forward strand.
TCGTTGACAGCCGACGTGTTGCCATAAAAGAGAAACAGCTTGCAAGCATGCGCTGAGCGGCATGTAACGCTTTTAGCGGTAAAGATTTACACACTTGTTAGTTGCAATCTTAGGGGAGGGGGCACAAATGAGTGGGTGCACAAGAAGCGAAAAGACTTTTAACTGAGCATGTCTAGGCCACGAATCGCTGCGTTTGTTTGATGCTTTCTTCGCGCTGCTCGCTTTCAAGTGAGCTCGAAAACAATCATAAAACAATGTCAGACAAATTTGTACAAGGCAAATAATACCGCTATTTGCTCAATGATAAGCTCAACTGTAGAGCCGGCAAAAATGTCTGTGTGCACATTTTGTAGATAAAAAGTACAATATTTGATCTGTTTTATATACACATAAGAAGACAAGCGAGCTGGTGGAAGCCAACGCCCTTTCTAGAGAGTCATTAAAGACGTGTAAACATAAAAAAGTTATACAAAAAATTCTCACGCGTCTTAAAACACAGAGTCTGTTTTAGGTTATGCCGCAGCATGGCAGTAAAGTGGTGGCCCGCATAGTCAACGCGTCAATAACTGCCAATTTGCTTTGTCATGATCGTCATTTGCCCCGCTCATTTATTGGCGATTTGCAGCACCAAATTTGTGCGAAGTTTTTAGCTAAATCGGTGAATTGCCAACAAAGTTATGCCAACTGCGCTGTGAGCAATTTGGGGCAAAGGAAACATATAATTTGCGCACGAAACCCGAAAATATTTTGAAGCAGACAGGAAACGAATAAATCCCTTAATAGCATGACGAAAACAGCTGCCGACTACCAACCGCCAACTGCTGCATGCAACATATCAAGAAGATGGCAAGATTTTTGGTCGACGTCTACACGTCGTGCCTAAGAAGCTTAAAAGCGAAATGAAACATGCGTGTATAATGAGCATGCTCTTTATAACAGTCTTTGTGGACAATCAAAATTTTGCCGACAATTTATTGCCATTTGGTTAGAGTAGGTATTGGCATGCAGCTGATCTAACTCTTTCTTGAATTGATAAAAATTCCATGCGCATGCGCAAAGAGTGGTGGCATTGTTGCCGTGCACACGGCCGAGGCAAAGCAAATACTCAAATAAAAGGTAAGGTAAAAGGGAAGGCTATGTGCTGTGACATAAATGTCAAGCGAGTCATAAGTTGGCGAATTTTATGCTTCAGTTGTGACTTTTGAGCAGTTCCGTGGATTTATATTGTGGCTGTGTATTTTAATTTGCAAGTGAATACATTGCTATGGGACATAATTTTATAAGAAAAGATGAATAGATTCTCATTCAGCAACTTATTCAGCACACCAAAGAGCGATTTGAAAAGGTAAAAATATAGATCCGAAATAATTTGCTGAATTCAGCTTCATCTAAGCCAATTCAGCTAAAGATTTCTCAAAAGGATATGACATAAGTTAGGTTTATTCATTAAAGATAAGCAAATTCTGCTATTATTTCGCGCATAAGAAGGGTAATATATAAGGTTGTCATCTGTACGTTTCCCCGAAACTTTAATTCAATTTAATATATATTTCTCAGCAAACGAGAAAATGTCAGCCGTAATCACTTAACCGTTTAGGAGAAAATAACGTACCATATTTCTTCTTACCACTTCTGTAGCAACCTACACAAACCTTCATTTTATCTTTAATTTTGCTTTCTCAGCTCTTATGTACAGTTATTTTGTCTGATTTCATACTAAAGTCTTCCTTAATTGATCTTATCATTCCATTAAGAATTTAAATTACTGCCAAGCCACTCCAATTTCATTTTATTAGTTCCAATTTAAATGAAAATAACACATTTATTACAGTGCGCCTCAATTCAGCTTCATACCTTTGAGCTCGGCCAACAAGTGTTGCGGCTTTTCGGCGCGACATGCCGATCGCTGGCGTCTGCCACATTGACGCCGCACTCAAATGGTGGCGATACAAAACGAGTGATAAGCGTGAAAGGGAGTTGAAGCTTAAGCGCAACATAGCTGGATGTGCTCTTTCGTGTTTGCGCAGCGGCATTGAGCATACTAATGAGCTGGAGGCGACGCTTACAACCCAAAAGGTTAGTAACAACCGCGGCACCAAACTTAGCTTGAAACAACAAACAATATGATTGCTGACTAGTCGAAGTTGTTGTACACTGGCTTTCCAAGAAACATACTCCCAACTAAATTCCATATATTGCAGCAGTGGGTGGGTAAGGTCGTCATGCCTACTTGCCACATGTGTATATTGCGTACTCCATGTCAGCAGTCTCATGTCGGTGCCGTATACTCTGCTTCGGCTGACAAAATTGACATTTCCGCTGTTTGTGGTTGTTGGTGACAGCTGACAAGCAACATTACACCTTCATAAATATATAGAAGTAAAAGACTTGACTTTCAACCGGAATACTTTACTTGCTACAGCCACAATTAATTCCACAAATTGACAAAAAAGAATACATAAGCTTTTTATAAAAGCTATTCTTGCGCTGCCTAGCTGGCGACCACTCCCCAATGTGTCGTACGTTCTCAAATGTCACACATGCGCGTGGCCCATGGTTACTGTTGCCTCGCCCTCTCACTTCCAAACATATGTCTTTTCATCAAACTCTTGTTAGATTTACTGGCGCTTGTTTCGGAAATTGTAAATTATGTGCCTTAACCGTAAATGGCGATCACCGGCGATCCCCAGCACTGATCGGTGCTGCTGTTTGTGGCTTTTGTCAAGCGGCACCTTACCCGCAGACCACAAAAATCTCACTCCACACAGACAACTTCGACAAAATGCTTGATCACTGATGCCGTTAAACGATCAAATTAAGCAAAAACGATCAAAAAACGATCGATTAGACAGGCATTTTGACCTCAGACTTACGTCTAGCGTAGTGTAGTATAGCGCTGCATGGCGTTGGCTGTTTCGGTCGCTATTTAACCATTTTTATTTGCTTTTAATTAATTGTTGTAGCACATATTGCGCAACAACGCGTGAAATTCATGGATTCATGCCAGACTCTGGCTTCCTAGGTTCGTACTATACGCTCGGTAATTGAACAGCTTAATTGGGTTCACTTTTATCAGGCTTTTTGGTTGTTTGAATACTTTACAGCGATAGACTTAATTGGGAAAGGGTTGTACATCAAAATCGAGGAGTGAATCTAAAAGGAGACTGTAAAATCCAGTAAATGTCTTACAGAATACTCAATTTGCTGGACGTCTCAACAATGAATGTTTCCCACTCAAATTCGTTCTTCCATCAAGTTAGCTAATTCAGCGCATTCCAACAGATGTTAACAAGTGCCAATCATGTCAGCGGCGCCCACTCACACACTCGCTGATGAACACACCTACACGGAAAGCTTCGGAACATTCATACATTCCACTAAATTTCGCCGTTCCCACGTTTGCTTGGATAATAAAAATTCGAAGCTGTCTAAAATAGTCTGGTCTACGCTTCGTCATTCTTTGTGGATTTAAATTCACTGCCGATAAACCCAATTATATTGCTAGTATTTGTGTGCTAATCAGGCGCTTTCAGAATATTTAACATTTCACCGTTGCATAATGGACGTTAGCTGTGCCCTTAAACGAGCCTCGCAGTTAACCCCTTTCTCACAGTCGCTTATTTATAAAATTTTATTGTGAAGTTTTCATATAAACGCCAGCCAATTAAAAATATGCAGCGATATGTGATAAATCAGTGGTCGCGAAAACGAAGCGTTGAAGAACCATAACAGCTTGTCAGCCGAACGACTCATGGCTGGCAACGTGCAGAACGCACGTGTGGCGCCAGGCAAGCTAAGCGCGCGGCTCACTGCCTCAATGCATTTTCTCAAAAACAAAAAACCCATAAATAAGGCACAACTATTTTTAAAGCGAACAACAGCCGCGATGGACTAACGAGCGCCAAACAAACACAAAACACAACAACAGCTATTCGATAGTATTAAAGAAAAGTATCCAGCAGAAGAGGGCGAAAGACGCCATGCGAGAGAAATGTCACATAAATTTCCATTTCGTTTCGTTTTGGAGCGCGACCAATAGCTAAGTTGGAGCAATAACAACAAGCAGAACTTTTCACTGAGGAATTAATGAAGAAAAAATATCTAAGAAAGGCATAAATTCGTGTGGAAACGTGAAAAATTCCGAAGGGAATGCCATTAATGTGGTCTTTTGAAAGATATCTACAATATTTTGGGGGGCCGGGAGGAGGTCGCTGATGAAGACCGCGCTGGGAGACCTGCGACTTCGACATCAAAGGCATCATCCACCGTGAACCGTCAACGCCAAGTTTTACGTAGAAGTCCACAGGAGACTCAAACGAAGGACCAATTGCGTCCGATAAGACATCGCACCGATTAGAAGTTCCACCACGGCAACGTCCCAGCTCACGCCGCCTTTCCTGTGAACAGCTGCGTAAACCCTTCAACTTGCGACAACACAGGGGATCCAAGCAGCATGAACCTCGGCTCTCAAGGCTATTCCGGAGAATACCTTTCGTGACGCCATGGAGTTGATTGTAGTTGCTGACGAAGCGATCGAACAATTCCTTTGTGTACTAAACTAATATGCTCTCGTCATGCATGCTGCGTGGGTATAAATGAGAGCAGCCAACGGGAAAATTAAATATTTTATTAAGGGAACTGAGAGTTATGGCGAACTACCTGCATTAGACGCGCACTGCACATAAATTTCGCGGCTCATTCTCACTTGAGCCAAATTTAAACAAAGCAGTTAAACACTAAACCACAAGCAATAAACATTGTGTGACAATGCAACATGTTGTAGAAGTTAATAAATGTGTCTACACTTTCGGATGATTACAGAACGAGCTGTGAATTGAGGAGCATAATCCCGGCGGAAGTAAAAACTGTGAGGTGGTTTGAAAATCAAATAGGTTTAATGGGGGCCAAACTCTATCATCAAATATGGAAATTAAGTGAAAACTAACCTCAATTATCATACATCTTAAAGTTATTCATTGATTGATGCTTCTGGCAGCTTTGCGGAGAAATGCTCTGCAGCGAATCACAAGAACGCCTCTTCTTAATGCAGTCTAAGAATTTCAGGTGAAGCAGCAGGCCCCCATCTCGGCGAATTATAACTCACTCACAACTCGCCTACCAAACTTATAATCAAAGTTGGTATGCAACAGTGAACAACAATTTACAGGCTCAATGACAGTAGTCGTCCAGGAGCTTTGAGTGGCACCGTGAAGCGCTCGTTCAAGTAAGTGAGTAGTTGGAATGGCATCGGCGGCATGCCGAGCATTAAAGGCACTACTTGTGCATAGAAAAGGATGGCGTAGTTATTACGATGAGTGCCAAGTATTCGAGGCACTGTGGCGCACAAAGCCGGCACAATGATATGATGAAGCCTCTTCGTCTGAGTCACTGCTGGCTGCTGTTCAGTGGCTGCTGCTCTCGCGACAGCTACTCAACAAAAACCATAACATAAACGGCACAATGCAAAGCAACAAGAGTAGCAGTAGTAGTCAAGCATGGCGAGTCGCAGCATAAATCAGCGCGTTCGTCGGAAAAAATGAGTGCGCAGCGGTGACAAAGGAAATCTCTCGATATTATCCTGTGCGAAGCGACAGCTCATTTAAACTGGACGACGATGACCACTTTTTTCCACCTATTCAACGCCGTTGCCGCATTTGATGGCCACGCTTGTGTTCGTGCAACAAGAGGAGACATATTTAATGGCTGTTGTTGCATGCAGTGTTCGTTTTTTCCAACATTTCTTGCGTTTTTTGTATGTGGCAGCAGCTGCATTATACCTCAAATGAACGTGACTTGGCTGCTGCACGCGGATTGTTGTAAAAGCAGTAGCATAAATGATGGGTAAAGCGAAGGCATTGCAGTGGGGCTGGCCATTGTGCATGATGTTGTGTCGCACAGTGGCCAACAGAAGGCGACACGGTCGCGCGGTTGCAGGCAGCTACACTACTTGAGCTGGTGATGCTGTGTTATGTGTTATACAGGCATTCTCAAAGGGGAACGCGACGCATACACTGATAAATACCTGTTTAGCTGCTCTGGTTTGTCTACAACATCACTCATTTGTGTATTATGCGGCAGCAGACAGTTAATATTTTTCATGTAATGCCAGAAAATTAAGTGGTCAATTTTTTTCGCAGCTACAGTTGAAATACTACACATACACATGAAGATGGTTGGAAAACGATTATAAGAAATCAGAAGTAAATTATTACTGAGTTACTCCAAGGACAAAAAATGGTTCGTACGAAGCGAGCTGTGAAACTCAGACGAAAAGGGAGAAGTTGCCTACAACAACACTGAATGAACAGAAAAATTTCCAATGTAAACATAAGTGTCAATTAGAATTACCCTATCACGATTTTAAGACTCTACTTTGACCAATATTTACTCTAGAGGGGTTGCTTCCATACTAATATTGACCAGTAGTTTGTGATAAAAAAAAATATATTGAATAAATTCATGAGCTCTTGGTGAATCTCTCTTATCAAGAAAAAAAACTAGTAATTTCTGCTCGAGAAAGCTCAGGCCTAACCTGCGAGTCATGAAGCTGCCAAGCGCTTTTATTTAAAAATATATCTATGTAAATATTTACAAATATATTTATGCAAGTATATGGGATATGTTTGTGAAATAAACCTACGCTACCTTTACGAAGTCACACATTAGCGTTGGCGACGCGGAAGACCACAAACACCTGTTATTAAGTGTTAACGCTGAGTGTTGATAAACCGTGCGTTTGTACCACGCTAAATGCCGTTGCACGAACACAACGGCCCTTTATAAAAAAAATGTGAGCGGAAAAATTGGAAAAAACTAAATATAAAGAGTCGAAACCGTAACTGCAGATGAACTGCATACACCTTTGTAGCTTGGCTCGAAGTCTAGTAACTCTTTCTGGGAATATAATCATTCTTATGTATTTTTATTGCCGTAATTAATGCTAATTTATTTTTCGAGCTGAAACCTCATCTTATTCCGCATGAAATGCGAGAGACTGTTGTTGTAAGCTGAAGTTCTTAACCCAGTCACGCATGGCTTTGCTTTTCTCTGTGTGTGTATGCGTAGATCACAATGCATAGATGTTTGCTGTAAACCGTTAATTACTACAAATTACTGACAACAAATAACCACAACAACACATCAACGCACTGCAGCCAGACATTGGCAGCAGCGATCAGCTGTGCTGAGAAACTTCGAGGTTGAGAATTTCACAATTGTGAATAACACAACTAATGAAGCTAACGAAGTGAGCACAACAAAGGGCGAACCTTTTAAGAGACATTGTGAGACGAAGTAGCTTGACAGCTGTAGCAAAGGTGGGATTGTGCGAAAGCTGAAAAATTTTCGAACATTTAACATTTGTATGGATAAATTAGAAAAGAAAAATGAAAATGTGTGCTCATTGCTATTTGTACTGTCAATTTGTTTGCACAATACTTGTCAATGCTGCTGTGCGATTTCAGTTTCCCATGACCTACATTTTGACGGATAATAAAAGCGAATTGCTGCCATTAAAGTTCATTAAATGATTTCGGTATTTGCCGATATCGCGTAAAGCAAATTGAATTTGAAAATAATTTGCAATTTCGTCATCGAATTGACTCCCATTTCTAATTTTTTATTAAAAACCAGAAGAGTGCACGCTTGATGAACTCAGCGTTATAAGCCTTTTCTTTCTGCTAATCAATGAATTTGTATGCCACCAACTATAGTTCATTGAACCTTCATTAATTTCAGATTAAGTGTCTTGAATGTGGAGTAAAAAAGCAAAAACAGATTATTAGCTCGCAATTATACAAGAATTTTTCTAATATCTTAATTGCTCTTCATTCCAGCACTCAAACTTGAAGATCAAAAAAATTTAGAAATAATAGGAAAGCAAAGAATGGCAATAGCGAAAATAGAGCTATACATCAGTCAAAGTTTTTAATCGGGGTATAAGCTATTAGACATTGTTGGGAGAATATAGAGCTGGACACAGTGATCTAACTGGCTTTAAGGTGGATACGTATAAGCTAAGTGAATTTTGCTGTATCACAGCTATTTGACAGTGTCATATACCAACGATTCCAATGCTATTTTTTTTTCTATAAAATTTTAATAAAGTAAAAATCGAACTGCAAAATTCGCACTTAATGTTTCTAACCAGAATATCATAAAATTGGGTAATTATGCCGATAATTTGCTTCATCATCGTTGGCACTCTTCCAAGATTCATAACAGCGACCAGCTAATTTGAGGCACTTGATTGTGGAATTCTAATACTCAACTATGCCAGCTAAAAGCCACGAACAGTGAAAATTCCATGAATTTAATAGCATGACGGATGTGAGTGGAATTTACGAAAGAACACACAAACATTTAAAAACAAAAAGCTGAAGAGACAAAGCTGAGAAACTAACTACGCACACCAATTAACCAATTAAAGCCAAAACTTATGACAGGGCTACTGCCTGAGTGATATAGGCTGAGAATAAAAAGCATTGAAGCTAGGAGAATACCTGACCGATGTCTATAACGTCCAAACGGTCAGTAGCGCTGTCACTTATCTACAGGTCACTACAACTTCGCGCTACTGACAAACATTCACATTTGATACACAAAATGTAACCAATTTTGAGGACGCTTATCAGCCAACTTATCAAGCGTACTGACACAAAATCAACATAGACAAGACAGATAAAGATGCCGTTTCTACGCCGGCCAGCAAGGGTCGACAACAAGTATACCTGTACAACAAGAGTGTGCTGTCAGCACACAGGAAGTGAACTATTTGCTCATCACGAAGCGAATTTTTGACCTTTCTGTGTGAGACGAATGAGACAAAGTCGGTACAGAGACAACATTCAATGAGAAAATGTCAAGCAAACAAAGTGAAAAATATGAGACACTATTTTTAACGTCCTTCCTGCCGTTTATTTGTTTACATGTGTTGTTGGCGTCGAGATAAACGAGCCAGGTAGGGAGAAAAGTCACAAACACATACCAGTAATATGCATGTGAGCATTGCCGGGGGTTACAGATGATGCCGTCGTAGTGTCAAGCGTGATATGACAGACATTTGACATGTCAGCGAAATGGGCAACGGGAACAGTGATGACAAGCAGTAAGGGAGAGCTGAGTTCGAGCGGAACCAGCATGTTAGTTTGGGCTTCGTTGTTGAGTTAACGGGTGACTTTTAAAAGCCAAAACGGTAAATTAGTCCAGTTAGACATTATGTTGGTCCGATAAGTTCAACTAGATATTAGTAACAGTAAGTAATATAGCTTTTTTCTCAGTTTATGAAGTTGTCCGCATAATAGATTGTACTTAATAAACACCAACAAATTGTGAGACCGACCAATGTGCATGGTTAATGGAGATGTCCGCCTAATATAGCGCCCATTTACTATCCTATCTTCTAAGCTTGTTCGAACTGGACACAGTGCGATACATTTTGCTCAAAGCGGCTCAGTAGTTTAGGAGTCCATCGCAGACAAACAACGTCACACGTTATAATAATCTTGATATCTCTTGAGCTCTTGATATTACAAGCAGATCTCGATGTTAAACGCACAAAGCCGTAATACTCTTAGTCACATGTTGACCCTGGCTGAGTATAGAATCCGAAATAAGTTTGTCACCCAGTGTCATGCATTTTTTGTTAGTTGCCGGTGGCGTAACAGTGTTGACAGCATAAATACCCCAAGCAAGACAATCGGGGCGACAACAAAACCGCAGACACCACCTCAACCACCACCAGCACCAACACCGGCGACCGCGGACCGCGGACCGCAGATATCATAATCACTGCGAGCCGAAAGTTAACTGACATTTCGTTGGCGTGTTTATTAGCTGGCGGCTATTACTATTGTTGTCGTCGACTGGTGGGAAACTGTCGTACATACCATTCTGCCACTCGTAATTATTGCCGCAATATTCTCATTTCATTTAATTTTTCCAGCATAATTGTGTTGTATTGTGGCATACATCAAATACTCGTAATGTTGCGGTAGTTGCAACAATATCGTTATGCTTTTGCGGCAACAACTTGCAGCCACACATACTGACTAAACACAGGCATGGGGAGCATATGTGTTTGTTGTTTTAATGGTATATTTGCTTATTTGTTTGTTTATTGCCGCCAAATTGAGCGACGTCGAATGAATTCGCCACGCTTATCTGTGCCGCTAGCAAGTCAGCAGCAGTCGCATATGTCTGGCAAAACCAGCTTCAGTAACAGCAACAACCGCTTTGATTGGCGTATCGCATGCAGAAAATATTATTTATTGATGTGTGGCAAATAGAGGCGGGCGAACGCCATCATGCCAACTGGCAGCTAGTCAAAATAAAGTGTCAAATGCATTTACAGCTCAATTATCCCGTTAGATTGGGATTAACTTTTCGATTTTTGTGGCAGATTCAAGTGAAAGTGTGGGAAAGGTCCTAATTAATTAACGCAGTTTGTTGTCTCATGCCTTTGAAGGATTTTACATAAATTAATCTGTACACCTTGCAATTATGGTAGAATGAAGTGACGTTCAGAGATCAATTATGTTGTTGGGCGTTAACTCTGATATCGGACAGTTTAAAGAAAAGTTTAGCCAACTTATTGCTTTCACGTTTTTTTAATGTTTCTAACAGCTATAGCTTTTTTTTGTGAACTTTTTCCAGTGAAAGCTTTTCATTCCCAGGTGAAAGCTTTCTCTTTTATATTAGAAGAGCCAATTCTCTATCTTCACGTTCTTTCTAACTTTTTCTTTTTAATGTTAGAGAGCCTTTTTGTGAACTTTTTCCAGTTTTTCATTTGCAGGTGAAAGCTTCTCTTCATATATAGAAGAGCCAACAATCTGCCTTCACTATTCTATTCTTTTTAATAAGAGTTTTTTTTTTAATTAAATGACTAATGTTAGAGAGCTTTTGGGGTTAAACTTTTTTCTTAAAGCTTTCATTCACATTCACAGATGAAAGCTTTTCCTTCATATATGAAAGCTTATACTTCAGTCATAATAAGTATTTTCTTTATTTTTTCCTGCTACTCTGCATCTAACCACCAGCTTGCTGATGGCTTAATTAACTTAACAAAATAAATTACAGTTTGTATGCGCATGTGGCATGCAGCTATTAATAGACGTGATGAGCCACATGTTTACAGCACCACCTAAAAATATGTGGATATGAGATGAGCAGGTATATACGAAAGTCTAAATCTAATTTATACCACTCATAAAATTAAACACAAAGAGGACTGGCAGTTCAGGAGAGGGAAATCAGCACACATGTTAGTCAAACTGCGATTTCTGCTTGGTGCTGTTGCTATTGTTGTTTGCGCACTTCCTGTGTGAAAAGGCGAATTGCAATGAAGAGTCAGTGAGTGGCGCAGTGCCTAAGTGACGTGCCACAAGTCATTAGGCTCGAGGCAGCTAGTCGCATACGACAACATCAACGCTACAATAATGAGTTCGTATGGCGATCATGGTGAATCACTTGGGTAATTGAGTGAATGAGTGTGAGTTGGCCGCAGAAAGTTGACCTACAATTGATGAGCGTTGGCTGAGCAGCGGCGGCAGCGATTTTGCTGCGATCGAAATTAAAGAAAAATTCCAGCGAGTTGTAAATGAATCAAATACCAAGTATATGCCAAAAGTGAATAACTAACGCTATTATGTTCGGGGTTTATTGATTTCCGGTGATTTGTGTATCCGATCTGTACTATGTAGAAAGCAGTAGACAAGACATACGCTTGTTTTTTGGTTGGAAGCGGGTAAATCAAATCTAGCCACTCAGTCTTATCTGCACTGGCAGCAGTGTTATTATGTTGTTTTTCGATGTACTTATCTTTTGTACTGACTTTTGACCGCTTGCTGGTGGTCTCGCACAGCCACTACACGTTTTTGTACAATTAAACTTCCGTAATGCATAATAAACACATCGTATATGCCATATTATTATAATTATGAGTCGAAAGCACTCTACACAGCTGCCACTCCCACCATGCATTACCAACTGGCTTTTATGGATGCGACCGGCACTTCACAAGGCCACTTCAGTTTGTACAAACAAAAAAAGGCCGCTCATCGCTCAAGAGTCAATATTTTAAGCACAGTGCGGTAAAATGCAGCGGCTGCAAGCGTCAGCACAACGCTTAACTGAGTAGATTCGTGGTCAGTTACATTGCACATTCCTTATTTTTGGCTGAAATTTTTACGAGAGGGGTCTTGAGTTAGTAATTTTCGGTGAGAATTTTGAAAGACTCCTGCGCTACTTGTTTCAACGTACTGCACCTTAAGCTCACCAAAATGACAGACTTTCCAAGATCTCGAAGTTTTCAATTTCGTATTTACGAACCTCTGACAAATGATATGTAAAACAACACTCATAGTCGTAGAATCACAAGAAAATATGGTGAGAAAGCTGCGTTGGTTGCGGAACTGACACCTTGAAGTTCAAGTCCTTATTATACTTTTCTGGCGTAAATTCACTCGTTAAATTCAACTTTCATCCACTTTACGTCCTCGTTTCGAAAACGAATCTAAATAAGCTTATGCAAAAGCTCCTTTGAAGCGCCTTGATCATAAGTGAGCCAGTCCAGTTATTGCCACTTTCTCAGATCCGATTCTAACAAAGCTCGCTCAACAATTTCTTAAACATTCTAGTCGCTGTTATTTCAAAAAAGTCACTGACATATAAAGCCCGCTGTTTTGGTTTGTGAGCTTTGTGTGCCACCAAGCAGTGATTGGTTGTAATCTCATACGCCAGTATTCATTATTTGTTTTCATTCGCTTCAATACAATTCGATATTACTATAATTTTTTTTCGTTCTTCACATTCTCGGCTATTTTTTGACCATTCCATGATGATTAGTTTTTCTTTATCTTCGTTAGTTTTATTTTTCTAATGGCACAAAAGCGTTAATGAACGGACGCGCGCTTATTGCCACCAGCCAAAGCCACAGCCGTTCGAGCATTTCAGCGTTTCAGCGTTGGGTCAATGCGTTTGGGAATTCCAGACGTGCACAAAGAAATAAATATCACTACCTACGGGCGCGTTTCGGTGAAATTTAAGTAGACTATTTGTAAATGCGTTGGAAAAAATCAAATTAATGTGCCACATATAAATCTTTGTAAATCAACTATTGTTTTGCCACTGCCTGGAGCTTTTTTCCACAAATAGCGAAGTATATAATTTTTGGGCGGAAGCAGACAACAGTTGGTTTTGAAGCATTGGATTATGCAAATGTCGATATAAACACGCGCGCATGCATATTTTGTAAATATGCGGAGTAAAACTATGCATATTTTGTAAATATGCGGAGTAAAACTAGTTGAGAGTTCTCAATTTAAGCGCAGACTGACAGATATTAAATAATAACAATAATAATATAGTGATTTGAATTTATTAGCAGTAGGTTACTTGAAGTAGAGACTCGATTGGTTATTGCCCTCTCAACGAATACCAATTTGTGTGTCAACTGAGTCTAAAAATCCTTTTAGAAAGACGAGAATTTCAGACTATCCGATCACTATAATGTTCTTCAAGCAAAAGCGGCAGCCAGCAAGGGAACAGCTCTTCTTCAAAGAGCGGCTTTCTTTAAGGAGCTATGCATCTACTGCGATCGCAGAGCTACCACGCAGGTCTTGAGCTCGCTAACAGTAGGCTCAACGTTAGTCAAAGGGTGCATGACTTCACTAGCAGTAGAAGAGTCTCCATATTAAACTTGCCTGGGTGCCAATGAGCTTGCAAGAAAAGGCGCTCATACCCAAACTTGGTTGGGATGGGTACGAGCAGGGGTTATTCTGTCTTTGTGCGCTGGATCTATTGCCTCCGCGCGAGCTCAGCCCGCGTTGGTCAGCAATCAGCTGTTGTGAGGTTGCGAAAGCCTTCTGGCCCAGAGTGGACAAGTGGCCAAAACTCATTCCTGTTCAAAAATTTATTAACGGTTAAAAGAAAATGAAAGCTCAATGGAATATGGAGCTTAATTGATTTATGAGAAACAGTTTTATAAAAAATGTCTAAAAGTTTATAATTGCAGCAAGTTAAAAAACGCGAAATATAAATTACCAAACATATCGCTAATACAATTGGAGAGTGAAAGCTCTAATTAAGTTTTCATGAGTCATTAATATGAACTTTCCTTATATTTCTGAACGCCTCTGCACTCGATTAGCCGTATTTACAAAAACTATATATGTAAAGCGTAGTCCGCCTTCACCGCCAGTATCTGCAATTCAGTGGCGGCGCGGTTACGCCTCGGCCGTCGTGCATTGAAAGAGTTGTCTTCAACAATGGTGCGTTACGTCTACGTCTCCGTCTCCGTTCATGCCATCGCCGAAGCAGGCGGGCGTATCTAAACCGACCTGTCACTACCGTCGCACGCAGTTATCCATCAAATTATTCGGTAGATTTGATGGCGTCGTTTCGGCGTTGCTTTATTGGGTTCGTGTGGTTTCTTGGATGATTGAAATGCTTCATTGAGCTTCGACTTTTATTTGATTTCGTAGCCTATTTGCTTTGCATAACGCATTTTCGGTGGTAAGTACTCTTCGTAGCTTCTGTGTACGCCGCACCATTCTCTGTTTAGTTTACATAAATATTAGAGTTATTTCATAGGTGTTTTTTTTCTTTTTGTGATTTTTCAGTTCATCCAATCGCTCAAAATTTTATTGTCGATTTGTAGTTAATAAAAATGCGCTTGAAAAAAAATTAACGGCGCGCACATGTGCAGTCGTAAGTACACCATATTTGTCTAAGTTGTTGCTGTTGTTGTGACTGCTTGTGGATGCCGTGTGTGCTCATCAGCATTTATTGAATCAACATTAAGCAATCAATTTTGGTTTGTTTTCATTTTTCTGTACTACTCTTTGTTGTTGCACGCAACATATTGCTCATAAATGAGAGAAAAAAGGAAAATATTCCACGTTTATTGATTACGCGCCGTAGTCAATAAGAAACCAACACAAAAATAATAGCAATTAATTGGGGAAAAGGTTGGCACGTATTTTACGAACATAAAGCGTTAATTAGAGCGGCGCGCTGATCAGCGCCCATTGTGGCGCGCTGCGCCTATGAAAATATTAAAAAATAATATTTAATTCTGAAAGAATTGCAGAGATTGTTCACGCGCAACATGGGCAGTCGTGCAAAATTCTTAAATGAAATATAAAAATCAATATTTCAATCAAGCGCCATATTTACGCATAATTCGCGCCACACGCCACCTGAACCACTTGAGCTCATTTCGCATCTCGCAAAAATTAACAATCGACAACCTTACATGCCTACGCCGAAAACTCTTGTAAACCATTCTTATACACGCTCGTTGAGGCCTACGAAAAGTTGGCTTAGGAACAGTGCTTCACTCACATGCGTTCTCCCTGCTTTGCTGGCGCGCCTGCGCAACCATCAGCTTGCAATTTTGGCGCTCTTACCAGCAACAATGTACTGTTCTTACTCCGCGCCGTGCGATTTCCTTCGTTTAAAAATGTGCTGATGTGTATTGCGGGCGGCTCTGGGTAAGCGAGTGCCCGCTGCGCACATGTCATTTTAAGAATTTCTTCTCGTTTATAACGCCTTCGGTGATTTTCAAAGGAAAATGGCGCTTATTTTTTTGGTATGCAGTGATTTGCTTAATTTTTCGCAACTAATCTGGGTAAATCAAATGCCAAGTAGTATTGATTGTAAATATTCGGTGGTTGAAAAGGTCTTTTCGTATTTTGTCAGCGGAGCTGCGGATATATGAAAGGCACAATTGCATAGTAATACCATCGAGATCTCGCAAAGCGAACTCCGCAAGGAAGCGCATACTAAGGAGAAGCATGCAACCGTTGCTTTATCTCTGTCAAGCATGTGGCAAGCTTCAACCATCCTCGCCATTTAAGGTTTCAGCTTTAGATATTAGTGCTTCTGTTATGACCACAAGTGAGGACCTTGTCATTATTCCGCTTCTTTAACCTTTTCATTCTTCCTCTGTATAAGCGTTTGCTCCCTGAAAGCCTTTGTGATCATAATATCAACCAGTTGATTTGGTTTTGCCAAAAAAAAAACTGATAATGAATCCAATAAATGAAAATATCTCAGCAATGCGTTGATGTGGAGCGCCATTGGTGGTAAGAGCCTACAATTTTGTATGAAATCAGCGTTGTAATGCGCGGCAACAGCAAAACAAAGCAGCCGAATCGCTCATAGAAGATGGCTATCACAACGATTAACAACCGTGTGCGCCTGCGTCAATCACCGGCTGCGTGGCAACTGTTAGTGGGCACTGCGCATGCGCGTAGACTACACTTCGGTGCGGAGCTACACCTTTAAATAGCTGCGCCGCACAGCGGGTGGCAGTTAAATGAAATTGTACAATTTAATGAAATGAAATTTTCGGTTTTTGCGCGGCAACATATTTGAAATTTATAAGTGGGCTTTGGAGCCAAGTGGAAGTACTGCAAGTATTCACTTACTCATGCTGTCATGTGCAGCGCTGAGCGTGTGTGAACGCGGGCGTTTGAGTTTCGTAACCAAATCACCGACAATCTCTTTCGATCTCCAATGCTGATATCTACTTATAAGCCGGTGTGTGGACTTGCGCATACCTGGAGCACTTTTATCTTAAAAGGGCAACAAAGTAACTATGTTGCGTGTGTGTAAACGCTGAACGTGACTATGCGCAAAAGCGCCCGTGGGAGGGTTGCGAGGGCAGCATGTTACCGTGCGCAACAAGAAAAATCTTAATTAAGTGCGGCGAGTAATTGAGATGCCAGTAGAATGCGAGTAAACAAATTATTTTTCTTTGGCGCAGATTTGGAGATAAGCAGCGAAAGCAGTGCCATGTGATTCTTTGTAATGGTCACACATTTTCCTTTTTTCGAATTAAACGAAATGTTAAATATTTCAAACTGAAACCGTGGTGCAAAGTTTTGGTGTAAAAAGTATTCCAATACCTTGAAGCACACCGGCTCAACTGGCATCGATATCAAAGTGATCTTTATATCATATATAAACTTTGGAAGACAAAGGCTGCTATTGGCAGAATTGGGATGGCTAACATGTGGGGCAATAGAGTAGAAATCTCTCTGAAAAATTATAGAGAAGAAGAAAAACTCGATCCCCAGTGCCGTCAAAGTGCGAAAACCTAGTCGAAAAAGTCTTTTCGTATTTTGTCAATATATAGATTGGAGCAAGCAATCGAAAAAACGGCCACAGCAGATGAACAGAATGGGCTTCGTCTTCCATCAGGGCAATGCTAGACTACACACATCTTTGCTGATTCCGCAAAACCTGGGACAGCTTGGCTGTGAAGTTTTGATGCATCCATGCGAAGCGTTGAAACCATCTAGCAGACGCCGTTGTTAACTTTTTTCTCGGAAAATTAACCAAAGTTTCAAGATCTTTCGAGAAGCGTTTTCAAGTCGGAAATTTATCAGCTGGTTAACCACAGTTAGAGCTCACGTGCTCTTCTCTCTTTCTCTAAATTTTTCAAGCAGCTCAGTTTCGCAAACATTTTATCACTACATATAAATCTAAAGACCTAACGAAGCCTATATCGAATATACATCGAATTCTGTCGCACTTGACCCGGCTCTAGTTTGCAACAGCGCAGCTTCTCTTGAGCTCATTCCAAGTAGCTCAAATCATTTTGCAGATTTTGCAATGACCGCAGATTATGCCGTGTAAAGCTCACTCTGCGAAATTTCCCTATAAATATTACATTCTATCTACATTCACACTGTTGCTTCAACTTCATCCCGTTTGCTGTCGTTGTTGTCTTTGTAATTTGCATAAAGTTGCTGACCATTGCATTGATTTTACAGCTGCGCCGAAATGAGCAAACCAAGCATCTGCCAGATGTGCACCTGCCGCACCGAGCGCGCCCGAGTTGCCAGGCCGTTTTCTGCGCTCCTCTTCAATTTGTATCTCTCTAACGCCGGCGCTGTCATTTGGCTTTTGTTTTTGTTGTTGTTGTATATTATAATGATATACTTTTAAACAAATGCCATTGTAATCTTTCGTAACTTATGCATTTGCATTTTGTGTGCGCACTGCCGCCTTGTTTGCCTATTACTTTGTTTTTTATACATACATACATACATATAGTACATGCCATATATAAATACACACGTGTATATAAATAGACATTTGTGCGTTAAAATCCTTATCTTTATATGAATACAATTATGTGGTACCCAGTCAGCGCTCGCTGCTTGTTTTTTCTGTGTTTTGTAGGTGTCACTTGAGCATCTTCCGCGCTGTTGTGTTTGTTTACGCATCCCGCTGACAGCTCGAAGTTCATTTGTGCTATTTTTAATTCTATTGTACACTTGTTATTGTAATTTATTATTACATAAATTTTGTGGCAATAAGGAGGAGCGGCGATCGCATGGCTCCCAGCAAAATATGCCGTCAATGGAACAGTTAGTTTTTGTCTTTGATTGTTTCAAAGCGTGGCGCGGTATTGATCCGATTTCACTCAATCACGATTTTAACAATTTGCTCAAAGTTTAGTTAGCCTACAACTCCCTTGATAAACTAGATACAGGTGTGAAATGCCAGGTCTAAAGTAATGGTTTTGTCGGATGGCAGATTTTAAGTATACTTGGACTATGAAAGTAATGTAGCGTAGACACATAGACATCTGCCTGCTCTATATTTAAGATAGGAGAATACGCACAGAGTTCAGGATGTCCTTAGATTTCCTACTTTTAGTTAAAACTTGAGATTGTAAAGTCTCTCTCCTGGGTTAGGTTACGAGCTCGATCCTGAGAGGGATCTAGACAGCTTAGAACACCGGTCCGTTGTGGTGCCCAAAAATTCATATACACTAGATCATAAGACCTTTACAAATCGCCAAAGCTCTTTGAGGCGATCACAAGTATTTTGAGTCTGTTATTGCCACTTTCGTCTATATCTTCTGGTTCGCCGAAGCTAATACTTCCGAATGTTTCAGCCCTGGTATTGCAAAGGCTGGATAATGGAGGAAAAAGTACCTGGATGTTTCAACCTCGCCCCCCTCCATACATCTTTGACTACTAGCCTCCGACAAGATTTTAAACCTTACGGCATTAATGCCAATTGGACATTGCCTTATAGAAACTCCTACGACATGTAGTTTAGTAGATCTCCATGGTTTGGTTTATGCCAAAAGAACCAGTACTAAAACGCAAGACATTGCCAAGGGAAACCGTCTAACTCGTTGCCTATTATTTGCCAGCTATACCGTTGATCAGAGTCCCCACGTTTTCTATGGAGCTTCTCTACAGCCTTACAAGGCAACCGATTTTAATTATGTAACAGGTTATACTTCGTGTTCACTAGTCGAGTTTGGTTTGCTGCAGTTCATTGCAAGTTCAGCAAATAATTATTTCATGTTAGAGTTAGTGAAGATGAATATCTCTCGGTCACCAGAAGGTCTCGGTCACTAGGTCCAAACTTGGTAGTTTTATTTTATGGTCCACGGTACATAAATTAACTTGTATCCGAGCAATAACTTCATCTTTCGTTGTGCAAGGGGAGCATTAGAAATGTTTGCAAAGAAATTCTGCGGAGTATTCAATTTCCGAAAGCCTTGAATTTCCATATCGAATTGAAATTACTGGGAAAAAGTTGCATGGATGCGCATCTGCACTTCCTCACACACACACACACTTTCATATGCACATATTTATGTATGCATGCTCCACTCGCTAGAAACTCACGTACCACTGACGCTGCAAAAATGCACTGCCACTTGCTGTTGCAACCAGCGGCGTGAATGCGAGCAGGAGTCTGGGGCTTCATTGATTTGGTTTTTCGATTTTCGTTTTTACTTCAGCAAAAAGTGTTTATGATCTTTTTTCACACCATTTGAAGCAGTGAAAATTTCCATGAAATGAGTTTTTGAGGCTGCGTGCGTGCCATGCGCTGCAGTTCAGTGGCCGGGGCAGCAAAACCAGACGACCAGACGAAAACACGTGTAAATGCCGATCCGATATATTTGTGAAAGCACGAGCACCCATATGCAAATCTGTGCTTGCACATGCGCCGCGCTCCAATGCAATTACAAAACAAGTGCGCTGCGCTGATAGCGAGCAGCGGCAGAGCAAACGAAGAAAAGGAAAGGATGCGTTCAGAAATGAGAAATGAGAAATTTCTTTTCAAAAGCGAACAGCAGACATCGCGCCGAGACGATCTTGTGGCGGCGTGCGCTTATCTCTACGAGTGCTTAGCAGCGCGTTTGAATTTTTCGTGTTTACCCTCGGCACGAAAAAGGAAAGCACTTATTAGACAAAAGTCAACACAGCACCAGAATATGAAAGAATGCAGCGCCTAGTTGCATAAGCATACGATTGGGTATGTAGGTGTGTGTGTGTACGTCTGTCGAGTGCTGCATTTATCAAACAAAAATATTTATTTACTTTACTAAATAATGATCTAGATCGCTTCGGTTGCACCGTTTGCAACGCATGCGTTTCACATTCATAGGTTTAGTTTGGTTATGTGCTTGTTGTTATTGTTGTACGCTCATGGACTCATCTGCCGTTTATGATTATCAAAACTCCAAACTCGTTCACTCTTGCTGCTGCTGCTGTTGTTGCATGCGTTTTTATTACTTCCCTGCAGCCTCAAAGCATTGCTGTGTGTTTTTATTGTAATTGTTGTAAAATTGCTTCCTCATTTTTGTTATTTTAGTGTTTTGCTAGGTTGCCGGGGTTTCCACATTTTTCTTCTCGAAATACATTATGTTTCAGTTGCTTCGAAGCAGGTACTCTTGGTACAACAACAACAACTAACAGCCGTATTAACATCTATTGCATTGACTCTGATTTCCATTGTTATTATTGTAATAGTTCCTGTTATTTGTGTTGTTGTTTCGCTCGATTTATTGCAGCGCTTGGGCACTGTGGGCTTCAGAAACGCTCAGCGCCTCTCCGGTGCTGGCGCATTCTTCATCTCTTCAGCTGAAGTTTTTGTTTTTGTATTGTAGTTTTACCATTTTCTATTCTTTTATCCTTGTCATCTTTTGTTTTCTGCTTCTTTATTCTAATAAAAAAAGTGCAAGACTGCATCATGCGACCCTTTTTAGTTTTACTGTTGTATAACCAACTGGACGTAAAGACTACGTTCAGACGAGGACTTTTTTGTCGCACGTTGCTTAGAATGATCCCTAGAACTTTTCCCGCATAAGCGATTTTATAGAAAAAACCGAAACGCTCTAATATACATGTATTTATTTGAAATCTATTAAAACCATGAATAGGATTTCCAAATGAAAAGGAATGCCGAATTTTGTAGCAGCAAACTGTTACGAACAAGAACACCAAGCGTGCCACCAGCGCACGAGCGGAATGATCGCGTTTTCTTCGTCGCGATTTTCGCGTACTAAAAGCGGTTGGAGCGACGAAAGGAGACTCTATCTGAACATGCACACAGTAGCTCACCCGCCTCTTCCTTTTTAAAACTCTTTTAACATGAGTTGTCATAGAAATGTGGATTTCTAGATTTTACTAAAACAAAATTTGGATAACACGTCCACATTTTCTACTAAGAAACTATTAAAATCCAGTTATAAAGCAAAACGGTCTCTTAAGATTTACACCGTGTGCGATACGTTGCTTTTGTGCTCGCTATTAGCTCTGTTAGCTAGTGGAATTCCAGAGAGTGTTTAGATACCCCTTTTTCCTTATGATAGTCTATTGAATTGAGGTCACTTGTTTTTGTGAATCAAAGACATCAAAACATCAAAAATAGTAAAAGAGACGCATTTACCGCCATTCTATCCAAATAAAGGATACCCAATAATACCATAAAAAGAAGATTTTTCAGCTTTTCCAGGGTTCGGCAACTCCGTTCGATACTTTAGCCAGCATCGTACCTACCGTTGGAAGTGGCAGTTAGGCTTGTTGATGAAGCCTACTCTACCTCGTCTTACTTTCTTAGTTGCATTTTATCTCCTTCACATAAAAAATGTGCCGAACGCGCATTTGA
Source organism: Bactrocera latifrons (assembly GCF_001853355.1). Lineage (NCBI taxonomy): Eukaryota > Metazoa > Arthropoda > Insecta > Diptera > Tephritidae > Bactrocera > Bactrocera latifrons. The sequence goes on from NW_017534642.1 coordinate 80,835, forward strand.
AGGCCACCACTGCTTTGTTGTTACTTACGCTCGCTCAGCTCACTATAGACCCTAAACAAGTAACAACAACTACACCTACATAGCTGTTGCCCGACCATCCGCCGGCGTTAAAGATACACCGCAGTATGCACATAGCTGAGCTGTTCACCTTCCTTCTTTACCTGCGCCGACCGTTTTTCCTTGGCTTGGCTCTGCAGTCGGTTGCATTGTTTGTCGCACCGAGTTACCTTGGCTTACTACTCTTATTTGTTTATTTGTGGCATGCCCGTGTGTATATTGCATGTGTGTGTTGCTTGTTAGAAGTTGCGCTTTGTTGTTGTTAGATGTGTTTTTGTAGCTTCATGTTCTTCCTGCGGCCTGCTTCTTGTCAGTTTTTGATTTGGTTGCACTCATTTCAATGTTATCAACTTCCCCAGTACAACAACGTGCATCGTGCAACAGCACAGCACTAACAGGCATACCTGCCTGGGACGATGTGTGCAGCGATTCAATATTTTATTTATTTACTTCGTCTTGTAGCTGAAAATGTCGGTGTGTGTTTGTGTCTATTTCTGGCGCGTCTTCCTTTTTACACACTTTTCATTACGTTTTGCTTCGTGTACTTGCTGCTGATGCTTGCCTGATGTTGTTGCATGCAACTTGTCATCATACGGGGAGCGCTGGTATCGAATTAATGTGTGTATGTGTGCCACCACTTGCTTTGACTGCATCTTCCCCGTTTTTTTCACCGGTTTGCTGCAACGCCCAACGGAAATGTTTCTCGATGACGTTGAAATGTATGAAATTAATCTTGCTTCATGGGAAACGCTGTGGCGCATTCCGATCGTCGTTCTGGTCTAGTTGCTGCCTAATGTGCTCCCACCGCTCCGGCAAATGTTGCGAATGTGACAATATGCAAATAAAGAAACGATTCGCTGGCGCAAAAGCACTCGAGGCAAAACCTAACTTCCTGATCAATTGTACCACAGTTGCAGAGTGCTTTAGAGGATTGCGAGATACCGAATCAAAACTTTGCTTTAAGCATTGCCTTCTCTTATGACCAAAGTCCGCAAGAAAACTCTGTTCTATTTTCAGAAAGTAGAGTGTTGCGGCAGCTATTAAGATTTCTTTATATGTGATCTAATCTCTCTCTTAAAATAATATTTCGCACTAGTCGACCTATCGTTGAAAAAATCGATGAAATTATGGAAAATTTTGACCAGGACCGTCACATAAGCAGTCATGACATCTTCAAGAAATTTAATATTCATTCTCAAATGCGATTGGACAGGGATCATTCACTAAGAGCTGCTCAAGCCTGATCGACTGATTGATTCTACATTTTAACAACAACAACTGATGAGATTGAAGCAAGCAGTCGCTTGTCACATCGAACTACGGTCAATGCAGAACTCCCTTAATGGAGTAAAGTTGGCTTCAAGCCTATGAAAATTACTTGTCGAAGTACGACTTTTTCGACTACCCAATATTATACCCTGTTCAGTTGCTACAGTAATACAACAGGAATGAGCCGGAATAGTAACCGACGTTTACTTGCTATGTGGTCAGTAAAGATCGCCACTCCAACGTTTCTCTCTCTCTTTGTCCACCACTTACAAGACCAAATTTAGCAAGCTGAGCATCAAGTCCGCACGGAGTTGGCTGAATGGATGGCTGATGATGTTGTTATTGATGACGACGCTGACGATGACAAAGTGGAAATGGTGCTCGAACCAAACACAGAGCGTGTAAAGCGCACCAAAAATGGGCAAATTAAACCAGTATTTAGCAGCGGCGTCGCAAAATGGACATGAAAGTGGGGCAATTGCTGCTATTATGCGACAGGCAGGAGCGGGTGTTGGCCGACCGACCGAGCTGTCAAGCAGGTGAGCTGCTGAGCAGGCACACGCGGACGCATTGAAATACTTTTCGAAAGTACCGTTAGTTAGCTGAACAGGTTAACAACACCAGCAAAAGACGCTGTTCAAGTAACGAGGAAAAAATCAATTGGAAGCGTGTTGTACGCAATACAAACGAACCGAAAGTATAGTAGAGGCTATTATTGAAGTCGAGGCGGAGTGGCGGCGAGAGTTGACATGCGCTGTTTGGTGGTTGCAAATTGCATTTCTGAGCGATTTTCGGCGAAAGCTTGTTAATTGCATTTTCGCGAGTGTCTCTGTGTGTGTGTGCGAAAGGAATTTACGACTTTACGGTAACTAACACTAGGAAATCGTGCGTTTTGAAAGTTCTTGCTGCAATATACTTTAACTTACCCTTATTAAGTTTTTTTTTCCGTCCCTGTTTACGCTGCAACGTTGGTTTGCAAGCCTGCAATACTTTCGCTTTAGATTTGTGGCACTTTAACAGCAAAATATTTCACTGCTTTTCTGCTACGTTTGACAATGTTTTAATTAACCCTTGCAACAGCAAAAGCGCAGCCATTTGGGGGTTGCGCATGCGTTCCTTCACAATTTTTTTTAAGTACACTTGCACTTGGCAGGTATCTTTTGCTGGTGTGAGCAGCACACAAGTAATATTATATTAAGAAAACGCTATTAAAAGTGGCTGGAGTATTTTTTTGATCGATTTCTTTCACAAATTTTAGATTTTTTTGATTTGTAATTTTTTACCACTGTCGGTTATAGACGTTTTAATGCCATTATTATACGGGATTATGCCGCCGTTTTTTTTTTAAGTATCTTAGTTACGAAAATCTTGTTTAAAGATCTATGAAACCTACAATTAAAGATTTACATTCAAAATTGTATTATTTTGTTTGGAATTTGACTAATGTCACAATTTGTAACTTTAAATTATTGCAAAATTCGCTTCACATCATTTTTTAATTGATTATTTTTATTCCGCATTTGTTTTCACTTCTTTTTAAGCCGGCAAACACTTGACTCTTTGTCAATGCCTCGCCGTGATTGTGCGTCGAATATGCCGATTGTTGTTGTTTTATGCTTATTCGTTTGTTTTATTATCACGTGTAAGATTTTGTTAATGTTGCTTTCATTGTTTACCCTAAGTAATTTTGATTATCAATTAATTTTTTATACCTTTTGCCTTAACTCATTCTTATTTTTTCGCAATCACGCAGCCTTTGGCGCCGAGTGTGTGTCATTGTTGTATTTATTTTAGTAATCATTAAAATGTGAAATTTTTGTTTACATAGACGTATGTGCAGAGTAACGACATTTCCTTTTTAGTAAAAAAACAACAAGAAAGCAGAACTTTTAGACAAAAAAGATCCATCCAGATCCAGAACTACATCCTATACTAAGTAGTGGAACTAAGCTAGCTGCTATACTCCAATTAGTTAACCGATCGCATCGCTTTGCTATTATTCCTTCACTCATTTCTTAGCGCTACACTCCTTACGCCTAATGTTTTGCTCTGTCTGCCACATCCTATGTTCTGCGTTGCCCATTTCTTGGTCTGCGCTACTTCATAATATATTCTATGCAGTTTCGTTTTCTGCTTTTGTTTTTATATGTGCCTTCACTTTTGTGTCACTCATTTGTGTTGCCAGCGTCTAAAAATAAACAAAAATCCAACAAATTCGTAAATCTGCACGCCACTTTGGCACTCAGCAGCCGCCAGACAACCGATGCGACACAGCTGGGCGAGTCGCGAGTGTCTCAACAGCCACAAGCAACAATAACAACAAATATAACTATAGCAATAAACAACAACAACAATGTCAGCAACATTCACCAGCTTCCTGTCTGCCCAACAACTTTGCTTCTCTATAAAGAATTCGCTTACAGAAATTAGAAGAAATTTCTTTCACAAAACGAAATGCAACGGTGGGCGCGCACAGTTAACGGCAAGTCGCATTTTCATATTTATTGGCGTTTTAGTTGTTGTTTAACGCGACACAAAAACATTCGCTTCAATGCATTTAGCCCGCACCCGTGTAAGTTAGGTTGACTGTTGTGTTGTCTCGGACGTGACGTGAATTTCATGCACGCGCACACATCCAACTCAGCAAGCGTCTCAAACTGAACTAAATCGCCGCGGCAGACATCGCAGACCGATCAACTCAATTCCACTGACACATTCACCGTCTGAGCGGTGGGAGCGAGCATGACCAGCCGCAAGCAATCGAAGAAAAACTCGTTGAACCGGCTTGGTTGCTGGCCGCTGCTGTAGCTGCTCTTCGTCGTTGTGTATCTTTCTTGCAGTTGCGTAGTCTTCGTTTGAGTTGTTATGGTCCGCATGCCGGTATGCACTGTCTTCTGTGTGTTTTCGAAATTGCCGGTGAGCGTAACCGCCGCAATCGCCTAGTTCATTCATTAATTAATCAACCAGGTTCTCGCTGGATTGCATCTACATATGTATGTAACTATGCCGCTCAGGTGCAATGGTTAAGTTATTTGATTCATATATTTTACTATTATTAGTGACCCTCAGAGCTTTGCTAACTGTAAGTCCGACTTTATGCTAACCTAAACATAATATTAGTTAAGGGACAAGCTAATTTGAAAAATTCTTATGGAACGCCCGACACACTACTCGAATAACGTGAATCAGTCTAGCTGAGGTATCGCATAAGTTGCACAACTTTCTTTGAATATTGCCTATAAATTTTAAGAAGACTCCTTGGAAAAAACTATTGAGTAACGAAATATATTTCCATGCATCTTGGCTTTGTCATAGCTCACTCCTAAGTCGTTCTTTACCTGTGTGTTTGGAGTTACAGTCGCCGCGTCGTCTCTCTCGAGCACTGCAAGGTAAAGAACTCTCGGAGAAATCATAAAACAGCCGACGCTCACGTAAATCAGTATCACTCAAAGTGCACATTTATTTTTTGCGAAGTTGCGTCTGTCTGCTACCGATATCTCCACAGCACACTTGATCTCGCTCGGCTAACATCTGAGATCAAAATGTTGAGGTCAAGCTTTAAATTTTTAAAGATTTATTACTTCTTTCGCGGAAATTGCATTTCATTTGAAAATATTTTGTTTTGAATTAGTTAGACATTATCTTATGTGCTAATAAATTATTTCAAATTCCATCAATTTCTTTATAATTAAACTGATATTGACGGACACTTTAACCGCGTCTTCTTGCATTCTAAATCCGATCCAACAGTTACCAGAAGATTAACCCAGCATAATCACTGCTCTATCTGCTTGTAAGACATTTATGTAGTTGCCAGGCCTCTGTGATACTCCTCAAATCTACCTACTTTTGAGTTATTCACTTATGCTTTGAGTGTTTTCTTCCACTTTGGCGCTCATTCGCTCGCGCTCTCATCTTTTATAATTTTATGTTGATCCCTTGGCACATAGCCATATTTACATTTATCTACTGAGGAGAATATGCTCACGAAAATAAAATGTCAAAGAAGCTCTGTCGTTTTTTTTCATTTACAAGATGACCATTAGACTGTAGCTATAATAATTGGAAGTGGGACTAATAAAAGTTACTCCTTGATTCGAGATCGGGCTGTGAAACGTGTTTTCTAGAAGCCTTGACAGTAGTGTCACTTTGAAGAAAAAAGTGTTTCAAGAATTTTATTATACTTGTGGCATTTCTTCAATAGTTTTAGTTTAGATCTCGTATACTGTATTTATTTATAAACATTTTAGTGAAACAAATATTTTCTAAGTTGCTGTATTTTGATCTATATAAGATATGTAGACTTTTATTGAGAAAACGATTTTTTAAATTTGCCATATTTATGTTTGTAGGGATTTGTACGGTGAGTGACTTACCTTTAGTGAAAAAAAATCCAAAATCAATGTCGCTTTTAGTTTAAGCAAAAAATAGTTAGATCAATGACAGCTGACGAGGTTAATTATCCGTTTATCCGATTCAATGATGATTTCGTTTACATTTGCCGGAGACACCAACCTGAGGTCAGTGACCCTTGGTTATGACCTTTGTTCGTATAATATTTAGTAAAGACATTAACCCTTTGTTTACATTTAGCAAAAACACAATCCGATGTCAATTACTCTTTTTTATCCTTTCAAGGTTGTGATTCATTGACCTCGGTATAAGATTTTAATCGGGAAGTTGAAGAGCAGGTTCAATCTTCCCTTGAAAGCTTTCAAAAGGAATGACTTGAAGTTTAATTACCCTGTTTTGCATTTAGCGAAGTCTACAACCTACGATCGTTGGCTTCGGCCATTGGTGAAGTCATTTACTTCATTATTTACATTTATTGAAGCCACCATCCCGAGGATCTGCATTAAAAGGCTTGGTTTTCTTCCATATATTTTTTTTTAATTTTATTGCATTATTTTGAGTTGTAAAATTTATATAATATCTTAGTTATTCCGTTAAATGTGTCTTTATGTATGTATGTATGTATGTATGTATTTGCTTTATTAATATATTTTCTAGATTTTCTTCATTTAAGCATGCGTTTTTTTTTCTGACATTCTTCTGACTTAATCCTTTAATTAGTGGTGAGTGTGTAGCGAGCTTTTGCGGTGTGTTTAGTAAAAATTGTCTAGTTCTTCAATGCATTTCTGGTGTGTTTAGGAATTTTCTACTACTTTTTGTTTGCAAATATTTCAAAGAAACTCTTCAACTCGTTCGCTTCTCATTCGTATGCTATACATATACGCAAACTAACGGTTTGCAGTGCGTTACCGTTAATGCGCGGTGAAGTTCGGCATTGAATGCGTGTGAGATTTTGTTTTATTAAAAAATAATTGATATTTGTATAGTGTCAATGGCGTATAAAAGCGTATTTTTTGGTATTTTTTCTAAATTTTTCTTTTTATTCTTCTAAGAATTCTTATATTTTCTTATTTTTTACGTTTTAGTTAATGATGTTGCAAAGCATTTTCGAGACGTTACCATGCGTTTTGCCCTTCAGCTTTGCAATTACACGCAGCATTTGCTTGAAAATTTCGTTTGCTTACGTCACGTGATGGCTTCTAATTTACCGTTATTTATTTATTTACAATTTGGTTTTGTTTTTCATTTCGCGCGGAAGCCAATCCTAAATACATGTCTTTACAAATAAATAAATTTAATTAATTGCACAATTTTTGCATATTTTTCAAATTTAAGGCTTTGCAAGGAAAACTTTCGAAAAGAAAAACATACATACATACATATGTGTGTATGTGTATGCAACGCCAATTCGCTTATGTCTAAATATTCGAATATTTCTTTTACTAGTTGCTGCTGTAAGCTTCACTTAGTCAGCTCGTAATTTTAGTTTTAGCTTTAGTTTTAGTTTAGCTTTAGTTTTAGTTTAGCTTTTGCCTCTTTACACTTCTAGCATTTTTCTAGTTTCGTATGCGCGCGTAGTTGACGAATTTGTTAAGCGTTTTTAGTATTTATAAATATTTTAGCTTATATACTTATATGTATGTAATCTATAATTTACTTTGAATTGTTTATACATGGTTTCAAGCAACTAACGGTTTTAGCAAGCATCTTGCTTGCTGCCTGACTTCCTTCTCGGTATTTTACAGTTATTTACAGCGGTTTTATTTACAATTTTCTTTTTTAATTAACAAAAAGTTGACGATATTTTAATTAACATTTAATTCGGTTTTGCATTATTTGCTATTTTATATTCTTTTCAGTTTAACTTTCAATTTACAACTACAAATAATTTAGGCTAAATATTTTAAATTAGATGTGTGTATGTATGTATTTAATACCATATTGGAATTGCTTGTCCTTTGTACAAATATATTTATGTGGTGTGAGTAAATATACACTTTCCAAGAACCTATTTGGAATTGGTAAGGTTTCGAAAGAAAGCACCTAAACAGTTTTGTGGTAGGCTCAATACGCTTAGTCGATAGCTGATATCCAAGTAGAGTAGTAAGTCTAACTGGATGCACAAAAGATTGTACATAACAGTCTAAGTGTGTTATCACGCCATCTTGGTGGAGCAGCCATCTAGTTTAAGCTAGTAGGGGGTAAACACATCTGTAACAATTTATACATAGATATATTCTTTCATTAAAAAATTAATAACAAATTAGCACAGTGTTGACTATACTCAGGTAACGAAATTCTCGAAGTTTATTCGAAAATCACATAAATTGTTGTTAGTTGGTATGTTAGTTAGTATTTTGGTACATATTTTGCACTATGTGTATGAATTTGTAATGCTCGAATAAAGATATCTTGCCAAAATGTAAATTAGTTGCACAAATCTTGACCAAACTTGACTTAAAACACAGACAAATATAGCTCGAAGACGTCAAATATACGATCAGAAATAAACAGCCACATTAAAACTGTTAACAGACGTCCATTTTGACTTTGCGTTCGCGTTGACCCAAAATATAGAGAAAATCATAGCGGAATATCCTATTCATCTGGATTCTTAAACATGCCTCTTTATATAAACATAGACGTGAAGATATGTTAAACAATATAAAATGTTGAAAGCAATAATATCCTTCGCAGATGTAAAAGTTTCCTTAAAAGAACTTTGGTTGGTCAAGAACTAGATTCCGATTGTTCCGTTTGTATGGCAGCTGTATGCTATAGTGGTCCGTTATCAGGTGTTCTAATAAAAGGGCAGCTTCTTAGTGAGAAAAGAACGTGTGCAAACTTTCAGATAGTTATCTCCAAAACTAACGGATGTTTTGACACATTGACCATTCATCTTTATTAAAATTTATGTGTCACGTTGTTTGTTCGCGATGGACTCCTAAACTACTCAACTGATTTTAGCAAAATTTAACATACTGTGTCCAGTTCGAACCAACTTAGAAGATAGGATAGTGAAAACAATTCATAAATTAAAAAAACACAGTGAAAGCTCTATTAAATAGACGATATATTAAGCGGACATCTCCATTAACCAAGCACATTGGTCGGTCACACAATTTGTTAATGTTTGCTAAGTAGAACTCTAATAACTGGACAGGAAGGCTGGTAACCAGACATTGAGAAAGTATCCTTAAATTGGTTACTTTTATACTTTATAGGGTCTGTCAAATTTCCTCCTGTGTGTTGCAAGCTTCCTGGCAAACTTAATATGACCTGTTCAGAGTATAAAAACATTATTTGAAAGTGTAGCAGGCGTTCTCAACCGCATATAATTTTTTAGCCAATTAAAAAAATCAAAACCTTTTAAGTCAGTGTCAAGTCAAACATGAATGTCAAAATTTCCTAACTTTCTTCTTGAACTTATACAAATTTGTGTACAGTAACAAAGACGTTTAACAAATTTAGCGTCTAGTTATATCTAAACGTGAATTTTTTCAACAACTTACAATTAATTAGTTATTATTAAAGGTACTCAAAGAAATATGCCGCGCCGCCTTAACCTCTAATAATATAAAACAACCATCGAATAACATTTTTTTTTTCATAATTTACATAACTTTCATTACTTATTGCTCTATTAGACCTAAGCGATCTATATGTATGTATATATGTGAGTGTGTAGTTGTATGCAGTTGTCCTAAGAGATATCTTTAAACTATGAGCACTTTGAGATATTCGAACTCAGTGTTGTATTTCTGCTTTGAAACCGCTTCAGGCAATCAACCAAGTGCAGCACAATTTAAGGCGCTGGCTTGCATGCCACATATTTTATTAAGCTAAAAATTTTGCTAAAACAAAATATGATGCTTTTATATACCTGTGTGAAGAAGGGCACAAATTTAGCTAACAAATTTGTTGCAAGTGAAGTTGGTAACTTAATTTGATAAATTAAATAAAATTTTGTATATAGCTTTTTGTAGCCTCAAATACATGCCTCAAACTACTTGCTATACGCTCGCGCACAATTTTCGTCACGTCTTAACAATATCACATTTATAATTATGCAAGTATTTGGTATTTATTATGCTATGCCATGCTATGCGAGGCACCAAAACTAATTTTCAAACCCTTGCTCTCCTATATTTACATTGCATGCGCGTTTTCTATTGCAGCATTTGTTTTTGTTGGGGGCAATTATACGTAGGTGTGCGGTGTGGCTAAAGAAAGGTGACTCTCTTATAAAATAGGTTATTTTTCTATGCTATATTTTCTTACCGGAAAGAGCAAGTAGCAGTATCATGGCTCAAGCTTTTCACCGAACTAGAAAACCACTCTAAGACTACATTAGCGAAGCTCTCAAATTTTCTTGCAAAGTTTCGTGTTCCACTTGTTCAAACTTAGTTAAATTAAATTAAGTGGCTATACCAGTGTGAAACTTTCATAATATCGAGTTTTGTTTTGGTTTTTCGATAATTTATATTTTCAAAAATGTCCGGTGAAATCGGTAAGATCGTATCTTGTATAGTTTTTGAATGTCAGCGACCGCTCGCAGTTTAAACTTCGGATAGTTGAAACTTCAAACACGTTTTCTCGAAACGACATTTTTCAAAATTGCTGACATCATAACTCAACGAGATATATTTGTATATATTTACTATACAATGACCTACGATCTTTTTGATTGGTTGAATTATCAAGTTGTTTTTTGAATATCACCATTTTGTTAATTTCTTAATTTTTTCAAAAATCGTTGGTCGTTGTATAGGAAATGCTTCAGCTTTAATAATCTTTTTGAACTGTTTTGGTATACTAACTCATTCGGCCGGAGTCATGTCAGCAGTTGGGAAAATATACCATAACATGCCCAAAGAAACATTCATTAACATACTTTAAAAAAAATCACGAAAATCGCCTAATTTTTCATGGGTATCATTGTTAAAGCTCCTTAAAGGGTCTTTTGTATCTTCTGGCTCAGTATTTTTCTTTGCATATAACCGCATTATATGTATGGATATTCTTTGTTCCTAACTTCTTTTAATTTCTCCATTGATATCGTCAAACTACTAGATCTTCCGACGATTCACAGTCATCATGCTGGTGAACTGCCGCGACTGTTTTGACTACTTTAATTTTACTTTTAATCCGTCCGTAGCTCGATTGCAATCACTTGAAAGTCACCTCCTTTGGCACGAACTTCGTTTGTGGGTATGTGTATATACAAAAATGCGCGCAAACTCAGCGGGCGTGTTGCCACCTCTAAGTATTTACAGTAAAGTTGAGAAAAAATAATTTCATTTTGCTTTTGTAATTCGATTGTCGTTTGGTTGTTGTTCATTTTGTTTAACGGTTAAATATTTCAAATGTATTTTCTGCTCTGCTTCTCTGCTTGTGTAGAACTTAATTTAGTTTATTATTACTATAATTACTTAAAAGTTATTTTAATGGAGCATTAGTTTTGCATTTATTGCTTAATTTTTGTTGTAGTTGTTTTTTAATAACTTTGTTTGTAAATAACTTTTTAACATTTATATTTTATTTACTTAATAATCAGTACCGTTGTCTTTGTCTTTGTTGTTGTTTTTGTTTTCTTAAATTTGTTCTCAGTTTGATTCTGTGTGTTCTCCATTTGTAGGACGGGTTTCTAAATGAAAACTGTAGTACAAAGTTTGCATATTTTGAATTTGTATTTATATTCATTAAATTTTATATTCTCTGCTTGTCTTTGCGTTCTCTTAAAATGTTCGCTTTGTTTTGTGTGGCAGTTAATTATGCAACATTCTCGTTCTAAAGACTCAGAAGATAAAATAACTATTTTTAAAACAAATATATGGCAACATTGTGTACGCTTTGTTAGCCGACAAAGATGGGCTTCGCTTAAGGGAAGGACTACATAGCCATGCCAGCAGGATATCTGGCAAAGTGGAGTAATTATATTGTACGAAATGAAACAACAAAATTGAGTACAGTGAGGGCTAGAAATAGCAAATAATAAATCTTAGTTTTCTTGCTTTTGCATGATATCAATTTATACGTAAGCGAAAAGCCTAATATTTGTCCATTCTTCTGAGTTTTTTTTTTCTCGCAAAGCAAACATTTTTTGTAATTGCATTATGAGCTTTTCAAGAGCTTTCAATAACTGTTTTCGATGTTTGAAGTTTATTGTGAACCTACTCTAGTATATTTTCCAAAATGTCTTTGAATTGTTTTTAGTAGAGAATGTTTATCAAACCAGATTAAAAAAGTTGGATTGCTGTTGAGCGCTTTAAGCTTTGCTATAGGCTTTGTATTGCGATGTTTTAAGCTCGCCCCGTTCCCAAAATAAGATTAGCGGAATTAAAATATTGCCACAAAACCATAAAAAAGTGGTTCGGAAAAATTACACAGCCAAGTAGCAGTAAATCGAGCTTTGTTGAAGACAATTTTTTTTGTTTTTTTTTTGTTTGCAAATTAGTGGGTATTCAATTCCTCAAAAAGGCAAGGAGCTTCACCAAGCGAAGTATTTCTGCTGTCGTCGTTAAGTATCTATAATGAATCTATAGTTATTTATGACTGTACTGCGAGACGTTTTGGCCTATGCCTCCGTCTTCGTCTCCGCCTCTGTCTGGCATGTATAATCTATTTATGCATATTATATATCTACACAGCTTCAACAGGCGAGCATTTGAACTCGCTTTGTAATACATATTTACAAATAAATTTACAAATTTTCTAAGCGGCTTATAACAGGTCTTGTGGTTTGCTTTTAACTAGGTGACATTTAATTTTTATAGATTTATTTTGTTTTTATAATTTTTCATAGTCATAATATCTGGTTGGTTATCACAAATATTTTTCTGCTCGACGCTTCAAGTTGCTTTGCGTGTCGCAGTTCGCAATTTAGCTCGCTAAATTTTAAGCTTTCGAAAGCTTCTATACTCTAGTTGACAGAAAATTTAATTACTGAAAAACATCTTATGCTATGCTATGTTATACTAAAACTTAGTCAGCAGAAGCCGCAGCAGCCTAAAATGAACATGAAGCGTTCCGCAGCTTCCTTCAGCTGTACGCCATCGTCTTGCGCAGTCTGCTTTATTCGCCGTATTATTGCTCGAAGCTGCTGCCAGTGTCCGATTGATGGCGCACCAATATCTTGGGCTAGAGAAATTCACGTTTGCTGCGTCCACCACCGCCACTGCCGCTGCCGCTAGATGTGCCGCTGGTGTTGCCACCTCCGCCCAGCGACGACGGTCCGGCCGTTGTGGGCGATGTGGCTGCGCTGCTCGAAGTAGCTGTTGTTGGCGTTGTTACTGTTGGCGCCGTCACCGGCACTACCGTCGTGGCCGTCACAATGGGTTCCTCTTCCAGCAAACGCTGCTGCTCTGGACTCTGCACATGTGATGGCTGCTTGGGAGGCGCTGGTGCCTTCCTGCTCTTCGAACGCCGTTTTTTCAGCATTAGCGGTCCCAGTCCATTGCCGCCTTGTGTCGCCGCTGACCCCATCTGTGCTGGGCTAAGCAGGCTCAGTGTTTGTGGAATGGGCGTGGAGCCTGCGCCTACCGCCACGGTTGCGGACGTCGTAGTTGTAGGCACACCAACGCCTCCTGCGCCGCCACCACCTACACCGCCGATCTGTACCACTACACCCGAGGCGGCGCTTGTGCTAATGGGTGGCGTGGGCGGCACCGTTGATATAGTTATCACAGTGTCCGCAGCTGGCGTAACCGCGGTCGAGTGTGTGCCACCACCGCCGCCATCGACTACACCAATGCGTGTAGTCAGTACCGTGCTGCCGGCCGCACCAGGCACGCCACCACCACCACTACCGGATCCGAGCTCATCAGCTGGCGTTGTTTGACCCGACGATTCCTGTGCAGGTAAACGTTTCATCAGCTCACCTAATAAGTCCTCAATGCGTCCGATGCGCTGCTGCATGCGCTGCATTTCCAGACGGACATCGACTTTTAAATCCAACATGGTTGCGATCAAATCGCGTTGCGCCATTGTGGGTGGCTGTTCGCGCAAACCTGTGTCATAGGTGTCCGAGGTGGTGGCACGTGACGAAGCCATTTCGATTTGCCTTTCACGCTCCAATGCAAGGTTGCGCTCTTTAGCTGCCAGTGCAGCCGCCGCTACTGCTGCTGCCGAGCCACTTTCCCCAACTAGTCGCGTGTCGCGACTGGGAGGCGAGGCGTCAATTTCTCCGCCTTCGTCGATTGTATCCTGGCGCGCGAGCGCCGCTTGACTAGCCTGTAGTTTAGGAGCTTTAGGAAAAACCTGAATGCATTCATATAATTGAGAGAGAGAGAGACAGAAAGAGCGAGATGGTGATGAAAGGGAAGTAAAGGTGTGGTTGAAATTGAAAATCGTGGATCGGCAGGCAGGCAGTAGGATAGGCAATAAACACGCAGTGATGAATTTTTTATGTTGGTTTGGGTGAATATGTCGAAGAACGAACAGCAAGAAGTTCGTACATGTAGAGCGTAGTTAAAAAGTGTGCAATGTGCGAGAGCGAGAGAACAAAATGAGCATATCCTCAGTGCGCGTGTGTCGGTCAGTACGATGTTTCACGAAGCCAACGAACGGAAGATGCAATTTGTGTTGCGGCCATTTGCAGGTCCAGGGTTGCATAGGAGATGATATTGTGAAGGTTTTGCGGTATTACGGGGTAGATTAGGTCAAACGGTATGCATGCATTTTTTATTTATTTATTTATTTTTTTTTTTTGGGAAGTGAGAAAGGGAGAAATAATGTTCATTAATTATTGTTTAATTTGTTAGATTTTATATTTAGCTTTGTTTATTTAACGATTGAGCGCGTACTTTGTTCAAACTAAAACTTACTGCTATAAGAAACTTTACTGGACATTCGGGTATATGCCGAAATAATATTCAAAAAACAGAATTTACATACTGAAATAAATGATACAAGTACATACCAATAACCCAATATTAAATAACTGAAGAAGGCAGACAATTAATCAACAAAACAACCAAGTAATAACTAGCAGCTAAGACAAGATTTTCATTTACTCTATGGGTGGCAACTCTGGCTTACAATCATAGCAGACACTACATAACAAATCTTCCAGTGCCGCCAACTACTTTTTGTACTGTTTTCTATGTCAAAAAGAAATGAAAAAATACAATAATTTCGCTTTTTTAGCTAGTGTAGATTAAGTCGGCTATGTTTACTAACGTCCAGTATCCGTATGCGGCGCCATTTGCGTTCCACCCACGAAGAAGTCGCCGTTGCGGTAGTCAGCGATTCCAAACTCTTGACGCGCTTTGCGGCTGCTGCCGCCACAGCTGCGGTTGACAACGGGTCCCTCAGTTCGATAATTTGTAAGCTTGTCTCTAAGGACTCGGCGCTCTGCAAATGAAAGCCATTGGTGTGCTTCTCTAACGCCATTAAATAGGACCAGAAAGGATTTGCGATTAAGAATGGGCCGATGGCTCACGGAACCAATTGAACTAGCTTACTCTCGGGAATGTGGCGCCAATGATCATATCTGACTAATGGAAGTGCATTAATGTGTTAAAAATATTTGTGACTGATGACTGGAGACTTGACTTCTTCACTGGGTCTGATGACGAGAAACTTATGTTGTTTCCTGTCTTTAGTAAAATTTTAAAAGAGGGGAAGACCATCTAAAGCTCTTAGGCACCGAGCGAGCTATCTAAATCATTTAGTTGCTCTTCATGAAATTATTAGAATTTTTATTTAAAGCCTTTTATTTAGGTCCTTTTAGAGAGCTCAATCAACTAGCATCTCAAATAATAAATATTTACATGTAAGCTCTAAAACTTAAATGTACTCTTTTTACAAGTTTTTAAAACTAACGTTATAGCGCTTTCGGAATTCTCTTGAATCTGAGCTTTTGGTAACTATTTGATATTTTCAGTAAAGCTTTGCAAAGCTTCATGACCGAGCTTTGGAAGAGCTTAGTGTGCTTTTTAAGCTTTTGTTGAAAAATATTTTTTATTATCTCGGCAATGTATTCGAATCCGCCAAAGTAAAATAGAAATGAACTTAGAAAAAAATACTAGACAGCCAATAATAAAATTAGAAATCAGGAGAAACAGAAATCAGTTAATGTGCAAGGCTTAATGCTAAATGGTGACTGTATTTTTAATTGTTCGCTGTTTAAAATATTTTCATTATTATCTATTTAAGCTTTTGTAATTACTTTATTGCCTTGTCCACCATTACTACTCGAAGTACTGCTCTGCCGCGCTTGGGCAGTGCTCTCACGCAGACTTTCGCGGGCGCTCAAACTTCTCGAGACTGCTACCTTGGCGCTTGTATCGCTAGCCGAATCGACACTTGAACTGCCCAAAAGGCGCCCCCATTTACTAGCACGCGTACTACGCGCAGATGGTGGACCCGATGAGGGCGAGGGTGATGGCGTTGGAGAGGGTGCGGCAGCTGTTGTTAGGATGCGTGAGTCCTCTGTGAGGGTTAATTTAGCAGGCAACTTCTTGAATGGGTTGTCACAAACAAACACGAGCAAGGCGAGATTGCGGGCAGCCGGAAAAGAGGTTGCAAGGATATCAAGTAAAAGAAAAGTTAAACAAAAACCCACACAAAAAATGTGTGGCGGTGGTGACCGTGCGGAAAAAGGATTGCAAAGACAATATGTTTCGGTGGTGTAAGGGTTAAGCATGTGAAAATAGATAAAATGAGCAGTAAACAATTTTGTTGTTAGTATGCAATTTCGAAATGTTTTTGTGTAAAAATTTTGTGAAATTCAAAAAAGTCACAACAAAACAGAACAACAAACACAAACATTTAAGCCATTCAGATTTTCATTCAGAGATAATGCGAATATTAGAGAGCGTATATCGAAATAGTGTTAAATTGTAGTAATATATGACAGTTTAGACGGGACAGTTGTGGAAATGGACGTTGAGGTTTGCGTAAGCAGGGATGTTTTTATTTTCGGATGAGTGGGAGAAGAGAAAAAGAGACAACAAGCATAAGTACGAGTACATATACATATATTTTGTTTTTTAAATACAGTTATTTTTTAACTTAATGGTTTTGGAACGAAACAAATAGGCTACGAGATATACGCACATATAAACAGTAATTACCATAAGTAATAACAATCTATGCAGTTAATAGCAAAAATTTTGATGCCTAAAACTAGGCAATATATTTTGTGCTAATTCACTGATGTGCATGCGATGTTTGTTCATGGAGAGTTACATAGAAATTTAATGTTTTCTTAAGCACTAAATTTCTTTGACGCCTAAAGGTATACTATAATTTATTATAAGAACAATAGTGGCAGAAGAGAAATTAAGGCAGCAGTAAGAAATACTAAATTCACTTTGAGGTGCGTACATAGTTATATTGGGTAGTGGGAAAAGTATTTTCCTACTTGTAAACAAACTTCAACTTATTTTTTATATTTATAATGAATTTTAATGAACCAAATATGCACCATTTTGGTCGACCACTTTTTGGCATTTTTCCACTAGAGACATTATTCCATCAGCTTCCAAACTTTCTGGCTTCTCGGGGAAAAGCCGCGATAAGTAATTCTTACAGGCTTCTCTTGAAGCCAACTTTACTGCATTCAGGGAGTTCTGCATTGACCAAAACAAACGGTAGTCCGATGATGCAAAGTGAAGGCTAAATGATGGATGAATCAAAACTTCCCAGCCAATCTCTCCCTGTTTTTGCCGAGTCATCAAAGATATATTATGTAGTCTAGCGTTGTCCTGATGGAGACGAGGCCCTATCTGTTGATAAGTTCTGGTCGTTTCGTTCGACCAGGCTGGAGCAGCCCATTGTAGATAGTTCCTTTCCAATTCCACCAAATACTCGCCGTGACCTTTGGAGGCGTAAATCCTGGCTTTGCAAAAATTTGTTGAGCTTCACCACGCCTGGATCATGATCTTTTTCGCACATTGTTGTCGCATTTGATCCACTTTTCGTCTCCTGTTGCCATTTACTTCAGAAATGGTTCTATTACATTTCGTTTCAGTAAAGAATCGCAGATCTTAATTCGGTCCATTAAATTTTTCACCTACAATTCATGTAGTACCTAAACATCGAGTTCACTTTTTGTAGCCAATCTTTTTTAAATGGTTCAAAACCGTTTGATGATGAATGTTAAGTTCCTTAGCAATGTCAGGGCTGCTTATGTGACGGTCCTGAATATAGCGAATTTCTTCATTATTTTCACTAATATTTGAACAGTTGTACCTTTTTTCAACCGAATTTTATTTTCTTTTTGCTTAAAGAGGCTTAAAATCTCACCTTTCTAATACTACCGGGATGGCACAATGTGATTGGGAGCTCTGGAGTTATACGACTGCAACGTCATCTATTGACAAAATGCGAAAAACTTTTTCAACTACCCAATATATAGAAGAAAGTAAGCTTTGCATGCTGAGGGAACTTAGTTGGGAATAGTATCTAATTAAATGTTTAAAACATGTAATAAAAAATATTTTTTTTTATTTAGAAAACTGCGGTATTTTGAGTGAAATAGTGAACTAATTACAAAATAGAAGAAAGATCTTAATGGAAAAGAAATGTTTTATACTTTGTGTGGAAGGAATGGCTTGAATTAATATCAAAACTCATTTGGGGTCTAGGAACGAAAATATATTTAGGATCTTCATATAAGAACTTGAAGTCTAATATTAACACAGAAATCAAAATTGTATTCACTTTGACATATGCAGGGTCTGTTAAACCGGGTTTGAGTATTTACTGTAAATAATTTTATAAATCTTTTTCGCCTTCCTTGTTTCTACAAATACATATACCATGTTTACACCTCGTCCCATCATACTTACAATTTGACGTTGCGAAAAGCACAGTTTTCATTATTTCATACACAATTAATATTAGTTAAGAGTAACAGTATCCAAAGCACGAAATTATACAGTATTTTATGTGACAAACATACAACGCACATTGATAAAAATACACATTTAATAATATAATAATAAAAATGCTATTACAAAAAATGTAAATGTAAAATCAAATAAAAAACGTACACGAAATACGCACACACATGCATTTAGCACATAAAATACGGCAACGCCGCACGCACATTCTACGTTACACACACGCAAACATATATATTTACAAAGAACCGTTGACTTACGTACACGTTGCGCGTACATACCTTGGTGCGATCCGCGTCGCCGTCGCCCTTCTCCACATCACTTTGACCGGAGACAACCTCTTTGGAGCCGGTTTGCACCTGCGGCGTACGACGGAATTTCGAGAATATCTTACGCACCAGATGGTCTTGATTTTGAGGCAATTGAGGTTCGTTTTTACGCCGTTCGGCCAATTCTTTCTCGCGCTTCACATCGGCCACCTTGCGAAAAATCAGTCGATGTCTTAAATTGTAGGTGAGCACCAGATTGCGTGCAAAACTATTCGCAAATGCCGAATAGAAATCGAGGACTTCGAGCAATTTATCACGCTTGATGGCATGCAAATCACAATAGGTTAGGGCGCGCACATTGGCAGCGCTCTGGCCAACAGCCGAATCCTTCCAGAATTGATCGCCGAAGACGTCGCCCTTACCTATGAGTCAAGAGAATAGCATATAAGTTTCAGAGAAACACAAAGCATGTCGGTGCAAGCGGGTATATACAGAAATAGAGGGAGAGAGTGAAATAGAGCGAAAGAGAGCACAATTGGAAAACTTAGCACGCTGCAAGGAAAGTGTGATTAAGTGCAAAATAGGATTGGCGCTACAGAGGACGCTCCCTAAAGGTGGACAAACTTTGGAGCCTAGTGTTGTTTGGCACCCTTAGGAAGTTTTCGGTTCAAAGCAAGGTTTTGAAAACTCACCCAATATTGCCACAACTTCATCGTCCTGTATCACCTCCAAACTGCCGGTCACTATGAAACACAAACTGTCGATGCTCTCTCCGGTGTGGTAGAGCAGATCGCCCGGCGCCGAGTGCGACATCATGAAGTGCATGGCTAGCGCGCGTAGACAACCATCCGAGGCAAGACGAAATGCTGGATGCTCGTTAAATACTTTGCGATTTAGATGAACACAAATGTCAGCCTTCATATCTTTCGGACAATAGTTTAGTACCTGCGAAGTGGCCAAGCCGCATCATAAACGGCAAAACGTCAAACAAGGTGCGAGAGCACAACAAAATCAAAACAGATGGGCGTGGCAAATCAAATACGATGTGAAAATGAAGGAAATCGAAAGAAAAACAAAAACAAATGTGCAATGCAGATAAATGAGTGCATAGAGTGATGAGAGAGTAGTAGTAGAGAGATAGAGAGAGAGATGAGTACATGGCGCTGAATCTGAAGCGATGAGCATAAATTTCGATATATGAGTAACATGCATAACGGGTATTCATAGGGTTTCAAGTCTAAATGACAGGCCTGGCGAACTTTTTCATCAAACCAATGAAAGCTGTCAAAAAGCTCAATGGCTTTGGCAGCTTTTGGCAGATTTGTGAAAGTTTCTCGTCAAACCAATGAAAGCTGTCAAAAAGCTTAATTGGATTGAACGCTTTTAGCAGATTTGTGAATACCCATTTTGACATTTTTTGTTAGAAATGAATTTATTTTACGCTGAAAAAGTAGCGGGTGATATTTGATACAAAATAGCATGATGCACACGCACACTCACACATACGTACAGACATTTTCGAATCTCACTGGGAAATGGAATTGAGTCTGCGTGGTTAGCGAGTTCCGCCTTTCAAACACTGCATAGATTTAGCTTAAATAAATTTAATTTTGAAATAGAATGTCTAGCCACCAGGAGCTCTCTTTAAGAGCGATTCACCAACGCTGCTTACTAAAAAATATTTTAAGTTTTCACAGCGCTTTCACGAATTAAAAGATCGCTAAGCGCGCGCTCAACTCCATTTCCGACTGAGACACCTGGCAACTTTTTTTGCTGCTTCGCTATGTGAGAGTAAGTGTTCGTTCCTTCGGCGATTCTCGTATGTCGCTTCTATGTATGTGTGTGTTTACTTTTAATGAGTCAGACCTAGATGTTTTCTCTGTAAAATAGTGATAACCGACATAAGCTCGGAATTGTTTTGTGCTACTGTTGTCGCTAGTCGCTATTGCTGGTTGTATGTATTTCATGTGTTTGTAGTCTATAGTATACTATTTTTAGGCACAAACTACAGTCAACGAAAATGGTATAAAGACGCTTCTATCTGTTTCAGAACGCATCAATTGCGCTCCTATAATGATTTAAACCAAATGCGCTACAAGCTTTGACAAAATATATTGAGCTTTCTATGAGCTTTTGAATATTGCCATGATTTGGTTTAAATTCCATCTAAAGGCACGGATTTGACGGACGCTTTTCGTTTTGGCGCACGGATTTGCGGTTTTTATGAGGCGCTAAACCGAGCATGATGACCGAACGAGCGAGCGAGCTTACCTGGACGTAGTTAAAGGGAGTAGAAAAATAAAAAAGAGAGACAAATAAAGTAAAATGCAAATTGAGCTGGATTCGAAAATTAGTTCGAAAACAAAGTTATAAAAGCATGAAGAGGCAGCAAAGAGCAAGTAAATAGCAAACATTTACAAAGCGTTTGTGAAGTTATAAAAAAGTTTAGGAAAAAGGCGCTAAGCAGAAAAAACTTTGAAGTTAAGTAAGAATAAAATCGCGCTCTAAAAGCAAAAGCAAACGTTAGCGGGGCTTAAATGGCCCAGAACGCGAAAGAAATGTGTTGCAAGCAAATTATGAAAATGGAAATGCAGGTACTGCTTAATGAAAAACGCGCATGAAGCTTTGGAAAGCGCCTAAAACTATGCACCTCCGCTTACACACACAGATTGCGGTGCATTACTTTTGCGCGTTGGCTGAGTGCGTGGGTGTCTGTTAAAGTGTGTGAAGTTAGCTGTGGTGCCGTGGTTGTATGCGTGTGTGTCCGCTGTGTTCGGTTTCGTGTTGACCATAGCGGCACGGTGGTTGCGGCCGTATGTTGTGTGTGTAACTCTGGCTTTGCGTGACACATTAAGTATTGAAGTGGCTCCAGTTGCTTGTGAAGAGTGGTCTAGTGGTCGAGTGTGTGCACCAATTTTCGTATAAATTTATTTTTTGTGTACTTTTTACATTTTTCGAGTTAAATAATGTCGAGCACACCACTAGGCTGAAGCTCTTCTAACTACTCAACTAAAATATACTCAACTATTCGCATACAATTTACATACTGTACAAAAGCTTTTCTGCTTGCATACATACGTACATACTCAGCATACTATTAAATCGCGGCATACATATGCGTTTGTGTGTGGCTGAGGATGAGTGTTTTTGTGTTGGCGGTATGCGTGCATTACCTTTTCGGTGTCCAAGCCTTTGGTCATGGCCCACGTGGAGACCACATAATCCATGACGCGTTCGCTGAGCGCCTTCGGCACCTCGTGCAACTTCATGAACTCGCGCACATTATTCAACATGTCGTGGTACTTCGCTGTCGCTGAGGTCATCTGCTGGATGATGGTCGTCACGTGACCGAATATCGTCGCGTACAGCAGCGCTACACGGTGGCAGAGAGTGGAAATAAGCGAAAATATGAAAGAAAATTAATTGTGTGCTCATTTAAATGAGTGCGTGCGCGCAAGCTCACTGGGTTAAGTGGACTATTTTATGGCGCTTCTAAAAATTTCATTTCAATTATAATCCATTTTATGCAGCATACTTTTAGGGTACTTAACACTGAGCAGAATAAGAAATGAAACAACACACATGAATGGAATGGAAGTGTGGGGTGTGGGAGGTGGAACGTGGCAAATGTAGATGGCTGGAGGAGGAGTAAGGGAATTAATGTGACAGTATTAAGGGTCTCAATAGGAGCGATAAATACATAGTACTCGTAGAAGAGCTGAAGAAATTAGTATGCGAATTACGAACGCAAGCTAGAACAGTAATAAATGCCCAAATTTGTTGTTGTGTTATGAGTATGAAGGTGGCAGAAAAATAATGGCAGTGCCGAGAAATCGAAATATATATAGAAGTGGTTAACAAAGTGGGTATACGTTTCTTACATGCTTTTGCGTGAGCCTCAACAAACATTTTTAACTTCATCACCGCTTTGCTAACAACAAAACAGTAAAGAGTTGTAGCTCCGGCAAAAGCATTTGTTTTAGGCCTTACGGTTTCCTATTTGTTCTTGTAGAATTTCGTTAAATACTGATTTTTATTCAAAAAAAAAATTTGAGATTAGCTTTTTTATCAAAATGTGCCGGCGTTCTAAGCTGCCCAAGTGAGATCCAACTTAGAATTGACCTCTTAACTCAATCTTTCTGTGCTCAAATGACTTTTACTTTTCGAGGAGGTGAATTGGCTGGGTATAAGCAATTCTGGTAAAATAAGGGTTCCATAACTCGACAGTTATTTTTAATTATGGCTTCCTTGAAAGCTCTTAGCCTCAAAAACAACTTTATGTAAATGTGTGCTCTAATTTTGCGTCGTTGCTGGTCTCTCGGTCAGAGAAAGAATCTCGGGATTTACTAAGCGAACTCTGGCATCTATGTCTTATTCAGTGTAATGTGCAGCGCCTTTAGAAAGTCTTACAGCCAGGTATTTCGGTGCTTTGACTGTATAGTGTTGCCCAAAGCAGACCTTGATATTGTACTGTTTAATACAACTTAGTATATATAGACAATGACCCTTTCAGAAATACCAATATAGCTTGATTGAGCTCAGCTGGATTCTAAATAATTGGCGACTACGACTTAACCTCCTCTGATAACACCAGTCAAAACAATTTTTCGTTCTGACATTTACGTGTTAAATTTAAGTTTCTCCTATGACAAAAAATAAGGAAAAAAATCTTTTCCCGGTTAAAGTTTGATTTGGTAGAAACTACAGAATTTTTTAAATTTTTAAGCAGAAATTACTGATTTTTATATTTTTTGCTACAATTTCACTATAGATTATAATTAGAAAACTTTTTTTAGATACAAGAGTCGTTTTTATTCAAGATGTGAGGTAAACAATAATAGATAAATGTAAAATAACCAGAAATTACTGTCTAAAAGTGAATATTTTTTGTATTTCTTTTATGCTCTTATGAGCTCCCTCGTCTTAAACTCCAAATATAATCTCCCATCATATTCTCGTTGTACTGCTCTTGGTATCGACGTTCAAAGTACATCACATCTTGGTGAAAACGTTCTTCGTGCTCCACGGAGTAGGCCCCCATGTTGTCTGCCATCTTTGATTTATGAAATAAATTAAAATATACTTATCGATGTAGATCAGCCCAAAGCAAACTTAAAGAACTAAAGATTAATATTTAAGTGTTTTTCAATGTTTAGAATCAGAATTCATGCATGAGAACAGAAACCCCAAAAAAATATTGCGCATATTGCACACGGTCGAAAACGTCTTACCGACTTTTAGTCTCATCCGACTTTTAGTAGGTATACATAAGACAACATGTGGAACGCAATCATCACTGGGATCTCTAAATCGCAGTGGATTTATAGTATCACTTTATGAGCCATTGAGTCGGAAGTTTCTTATCGACTATTGGTCTCGTCCGACTATTAATAGAAGTGCCTGAGACAACACGTGGAACCCCACCATCCCTTTATGAACCATTGAGTCGAAGCGGTCATTTGAGCACAGAAAATCTTTTGACTTTTGGTCTCGTCCGACTCTAAGCAGATGTAGCAGAGGCTGCATGTGGACCCCACCAGCACTGAGATTTCTGTGGCTTTACAGTATCACATTATGAACCACCAACAATGTGGTTGTCTACACTTTAGTCTCGCTGGATTAGTAGATTTACCCGAAACTAAACCCCACCATCTCTGAGTCGAAGTGTCACTTTATGACCCAGCTTGATTTGGTACAACTGGCTGCCTACATTTCAAAAGATTTAACAATTTTTGGACAACTTCGCGGAAGATCAAGGCTTCAGAAATAGAGCTAGTATAAGCCTTTTGCTTAAAGAATATTTAGGCGTTTTATTTTTTTATCCCCAAAGTGCAGTGAGAATCTACTTACGTGACAAGAAGTAGCACATCAACACTCAAAAACATCCATAACCTACAGTTTGATCACCAAAAACTAACACCAACGCAAAACAAAGCGAAATCCAGCATTTTTGTTTTTTTTTGTCCGCTTTTGGAACTCACACATAGCGACGAATTGTCCAACTATTTAAATTTCGAGACGCAGTGTTGTATTTCGGAAATATTTAAAGTTTATATACAGTTTAGATAAAAATATGTTGATTATGAAAATTTTGTACAGAGAAAAGAGCAGGAGTTTCAGTTAGAGAGAGTCGAATGTTCCAGTGTTGGGGCTTTAGCCCTTCTTTCGCTTTCAAGTAAAGAAAATGCATGAAATGGTGTCAGTGGTGGTGAGCGCTGATTCGATTGCTTAGCCTACAGAGAGCTACTGGTATGAGTACTGGCAAAAATGTGATTCAGAAACAACAACTGCGCTACGAAATGTGGGTTCAACGGGAAATTTCATGAGCTTTTTTCGACTGAACTTTTGAAATTTCTTTTAACTAATGAAATAATTCAACAGAGGCACACTACACCAACTCAGCATTTATTAGTTCTAGCGGCGTGACGGCGGCGAAATGTGTGAGCCCGTGTAGCGTGGCGATTCCATAGCAACCACGTGGCCTTGTCGCAAAACTTAAAGTTTTTTTAATAATAAAAGGAAATTTTTTCAGAAATTCTCGGAGCATGTATCGTTTTTATTATTAAATTTATTTTAATTTCGGTTTAATTATTCACTACGCGTTTTCTCGCTCGGGGCGCACACATTTGCTCGGCTGCCGTTTTGCGTTTACGTCTCTTACGAAGCGTTGCGCAATTTCGTTTCGTTTAGCGAAATTGGACGCGGCAACGGAACGTGTCGGACACTGCACCTGCAATAATCATCATGCAGATGGTGAACACCTTCTCGTTGTCCGTCTCGGCGGCCACATTGCCGAACCCCACCTGCAAGTACACAAAAGTGATTCCGTTAAAAATGCATGCAACACCGAAGAAATAACGACAAATTAAATGTATAAAGTTTTCGCTCTGATTTAGGTAAGGCGTATTTGCAAAAGCAGCGCTCGACTGCATAGAACTCACCGAAGTCATGCATGTCATGGTGAAGTACAGCGCCGTCACATACATACTCTTGCGCGACGGACCATTTATCAGTTCCGGTCCGGTGTCGTTGCTCCAGATGTACGAGTATGGCGATTGCGTCACATTGGCCAGCTTCCACAGCCAACTGTACTGTATCTATTCGAAAATAAATACAAGCAAATAAGTGCGGAACAAAAATGTAAAAGCGAGTTTGGTAATAAAACGAATAAGCGAATAAAACGAAAAGGCGGTGGTTGTGAAAGTATAAGTATTTTGGGGGGAAGAGAAGAGCAGCCGGACAAATTTGTGATTTGTATAATCGCTTGTTTCCTTTTGGACAATGTTTGTGTCATGTACCACACTTACTCCATTATCGGCATCGCTGCGGCCGATCGAGTACCAGATGCAGGCCAGCCAATGCGCCACCAGCATGTAGAAACAGAGCAGCAGTATGAGCATGGCGGCGCCATATTCCAGATAGCGGTCTAGCTTGCGCACCACGCGCCCCAGTCGCAGCAGACGCACCACTTTCAGCGCACTGAAGAGCGAGCCAATGCCGTCCTCATCGCGATCGAAAGCGTTGAAGACGTCGTATGGCAGGCAGCTGAGCAGATCGATGATGAACCAGGACTTTAGGTAGTTCATGCGTATCACTTTGGGGTCGCTGACGACCTCACCGCCGGGGCCCACGAACGTTGTGTGGAAATTTAAAACTGCAATGAGAAGATTTCGAGAAAGTATTGCGAAATTCGAACGTTTCTGAGCAAAGTATGTGAATGAGGGATAAGCTATGGGTGTTTAGATGAAAACGTTAAGACGTACTAGAATTGTCATAAGCTTAGACAAACTGCTGTAACCACTTAAGTACGCATTTCTACCCAAAAGAAGTCATTATGTTTTGTATTGTGCACATGTATAATCTAGTATTATATTATTTATGTGTTATTTTAGGTCAGGGACGGATCCCGAGTAGAATTTGGGGGGGATTCTTGGACTCTCCGCGTCCCCGTCCCACTTTTAAAAAAGATTGTTTTACTCACCGATATCTATAAAGAATATAACATCTACAATGGAGTCAACGACGAGTAATGAAACGTCTTCTGAAGTTTTGTTTTTAAAAGCTACATTGTATGGCACCTGCAAAGTGAATTACGTAATTATTATATAGAGTTGCCATGATAATATTATTGCAAGAAAAAACTTGGAACACGCACTAATAACCGAAAGATATTTCATTTGGAGGACTGTCTCTTCTTAATAAATGCGGTTTCATTTTGGATTGTCGCCTCCTTCCAGCAAAGAGTGTAGAATGTTTAATCATTCAGAAAAATAGAATTTCAGCTCGCTCGTAGTAGTAACTAACTCACTTTCCAAAATCATGTGTGCACTTGAGCGCACAAATCACATGATTCTGCAGCACTCGTCAAACGGGTAGCAACCGTTAACCACACAGAGCTACCACACCGGCTGACGCGTATTCATTATGCCCAAAGAACATGAGCACATAAATGTTGGCTCTCTAACACGTTTACGAGCCACTCCGCTTACGAATTTCTACACGGAATCGCGTTAGCAAAATCTATGTGTGTCAACGGCACACAGGAACCTCATTCAAAGCGCAAATTTTGAATACGTAATGTAATAAAAGTGGTCGTTTATGGCGCTTGGGTGTCGTACACACACATTAGGCTCAGACCGATTTGATACCCTAGATACCCTATGCGAAATGCGCGTTGCGCAGGTTGCTGGCTGTTCCAAGCCGGTATGCGAAACTAGCGGAAAGGATTTTAGTCTGATGTTGAGAAAACGTTGGTTTGATGCTCAAATGAACTTCAAGTGAGACACTTCACGCTACAGCAGACGCGGAATAGCTCTATTGCACTATTGCACGTGGGCACTCTCAGCAATTGCAACCCTCAGTTTTCCTTGAAATTGATTTTAAGGATTGCCATTACCACAATCAGTTTTATATACTATTTATACAAAGCTCTTCTGACTTGTCGCTGGCTTTTGATGTTGAGAAAACATTCGTTTGATTCTTAAAAAAATTCCAAGAGTGTTCCACAAGGCAAAAGGAGACGGGAAATAGCTATCTTATTCTCTTTCCTCTCAATTGAAGTATAACGTTCTTTGAATATCATACTTTCGAACCTTCAACTCTCCTTTAAATCGATTTGAGGTACTACCAGTTCAACAATTATTCTTCTTACGCCCATATAATATTCTTCTAACTTGTTTTCCGAACCGACGAACTATTTTCGGTTAAGAATTCGTCGAAACTTTAGCAACCTTAACATTTCATATGGTAATCGAAAAAGTCTTTTCGTTTGGTCGACCACTTTTTGCCAAATGTTAAATGAAGCCTAAAATCTCACCTTTCCAACACTCTGTGGTATGACACAATTTGATTGGTTGCACTGGAGATACACGACCGCAAAAACATACATAGAAATACGAACATACTTTTTCGACTAACCTAAATAAAGAAGATTTCAAAACCAAAAGCTGCTCGTCACACCCCATAAAGTGAGAACTGAAGAGCAATTACGAGCTCAAGACTCTCCCTACCAGTTTATTTTATGTTTATTACAAATCAATCACTATATCACCACAAACTACATTCTATGTAATAATACTTTATTATAGCTTGATTAGATTTTCTTTTATTAATAATATGTTTTCCTTTTCTTTGCAGGTATGTCGATTGTTCTTGAATAATTTAAGCTACATTTGCCGACATTTTCTGGCGACCATTAAAATCAGTCAATTACATAATTTATGCCGTTTTATGTGCGTGTTCCATTTGTCACACACGCCAAGTGCCAAAAAGTTACAGCTTACCATAATGGCGGTATAAAATGTTAAACATAATATCACCCAATCCCAAATTGCTTTAAATGCACAATAATGCAAAAGAATGTGTGGCGGCGTCTTAGGCGCTTCTTGTCTGTATTGTGGCATAATATCGGCGCTGAGTGACATCATCTGTAAGAGGGAAATGAAGTGGCAAGTAGTATAGATAAAACAGATCAACAATCGAAATCGAAAGAAATTTAAGAAATGAAAGCAGAAAGTAAGTTCAAAGTAAGTTAGACTAAAATATATCCTAAACGAAGCATCACGTGAGTGCCACTTACATGCGCCAGGTTGGATTGCTTCGTTGGATCCTTTAGTGTTGGCAGATGTGCGCTGAATTGACGGCTTCGTGTCACCGAACGCGCCAGTTTGGCGAATTTCGATAAACCTAAAACTTGAGAGTAAATATCAAAAAATTTACATTAACGACGACAACACAACACAACAACGACAACTGAAATTTGAAATTTGCAATAATAGAGAGAAATCGGCAAAATCCAACATGAAATAGTAGAAATTCATACGCTAAGGGAGTTTATGGTGACGCAATACTGAGGTGAAGTTCAAAGCATGAAATTGATGATGGAATTAGTTTTGCTCAGTTATGTAGTGCAAACTGTTTAGAGATCAGCGCAGAGTTTCGACAGCTGCTCAGTGTTATGCTTCCTTTGTGGAGTGTTTGAAAGTGAAGGCGTTAACTTGCAGTTGTTCTAAAATAGCTCTGATTTCATATTTCGCCTGACGATCGTCCTATTAGACTTCTTGCTATTTATTTTGGTTTGAGTTTCAAATTCAGAATATACAAATTAAGTGAAGTATTTGTAGTGCAGAATTTTGATTTTTTTTTTGTTTTTGCTGAAATTTTGCCTCTTTAAAAAATATTTAAATTAATATAACATAAATTTGGTAACTTCGTGAACACATATAAGAAATTATGATAAAAAGCCAATTGAAGCCAATCATTGATTTGTATTTTAGCTGATAAATAAACAGTGAATGAAGGAATGAATTTCGAAACTAGAAATTTTTCCAATAAAAATCGAGTTTTTGAGTGTAAAAATTTGTCGCAAAATTTTGCAGTTTTGTGTTTTTCAGATTTATCACAACAAAATTATATGCCAGATTTAATGGATATTTTAAACTTAAAGTAACGTTTTGTACTTTTTCGTAATGGTAATTCGAAGAATATTGGTCTATATGTTATATTTAACAGTAGTCTGGAGAGTTTTGTCTAGAAAACACTAACTATTTGCACACTACAAAGGCAATCGTAGTATTACAATCTGGGAACTCATAACTTGCCAAAAGTTTGACATTTTTGCTGCTATACATACTCAGCATATTTTGACATACTAGCGCTATTGTGTTAATTACAGTAACCTATATTTCATTCATTCATCATTATTTTGATTTCATATTGTTTTATTTTCGAAATTTAATTCAGCATACTGGCCGTAAACATTACTGAGTGACATTGTTATGGTTTTCTAGTCTCGAAAGTTTAGAAGAAAAGTGCTACATTCAAACTCAAACATGCTAAAGTAGAAAAGGAGTGCCAAAGCAGAGTATAACTTGAAAAATGTATGCTTCTTCTACATTCTACTTTTCAAGCATATATTTTTCATAAAAGTTTTTATTTCAAAAATGAAGCATAACTTCACAACTATGCTTTGGCGTTCCTTTTCAGTTCGAAACACTTCGCTAGTAAATAAGTCTTGTGTAGAGCGTTATTGGTGGTGTTAGTAAGTTTAAGTATAGAATTGTCCTACTGCCAACAAAATTTAATACTCGTTTACTTACCACCCTTTGTGTCCTCACTGTCGATCGGCTGCTTCAGTGCCGTGATGTCCCGAAATGTTAGCAGAAATAACACAACCAAATCCCTTTCGTTGCGTATGGGCGCAACCTGTAACAGCAGCCATAGCGGAGTTTCTGTACATGAAACACAGGAAAAATGCAGGAAATTATTAGAAAATGTTTAAACTTGTAAGAAAGTGGGAAAAAGCTTTGGGAATGATCTGCGAAATATTTTAGTTTTCTAAACGTGATTGACAGGAAGCTCGAGCGTAGGCTACTTTCTCCTGATACTTGTTACCAAAGTGTGGCGCTCTAAAGTATCCTGCTGCCTTAGTAAATTGCAACAAGTGCGTGTTGTGAGTCATCATTTCTTTGTAACGCTTTAGACCAAGTGGTCAGCCCGCTTTTATAGGTTAGTGCTTAGCCTTAACCTTCACTCCCGCGTACTTTGCTCAACTCATGCTTCTTCTGCTGAGCAGCGGAAAATTTCGCGACGCAGCTTTTGCTATTCGTGTAGGCGACAGCATCTTGCATGATGGCAAAACGCCTAAAAGCCTACCAAGGCTTCTGAGGTTGTCGTCACAAGCTGTTAGTTAATGGCAATGCCATATTTGCCAACCTTTGATATTATATTATTTCATTTTTCTTCTGTTGCAGTGAATATTTTATTTACACCAACATATTCTTGCCGATTGCGGCTCAACCCAGTTCAGCGTGTTTTACTAAGGCCAACCTCTAACTTTCATCGAATGTTGCTGTGTTTTTGCAATTTTTTCTTAAGGTCGCAGCTTATGGAAGCGCAACGCTGCAATTTCCGCATACAAACAATAACATAGCCTTCAATTTTATGATTCGTTGACACAAATCAATTGTGGCTTTTTGAGGTGAGCGTAACAACAACGTAAAGTGTAACGTAGTAAGCTGGTTATGCAGAAAGGGGGAACGAGCGGCATCAGCAATGTCAAATGGAAAAATTAATAAATTTCCTCGAAGGCTTCCTCTAAAGCGTGGCAGAACGGGTATGCATGTGGCGGCCAATGCGACATGTAAATTTTTCTAATCAACAAAACTTTCCGCGGGCATTAGCGTCAATGGTTTTCGATTTGTACCCCACTGTCTTATTGTCGCTGGCGCTCTTTGCTCTGATGGCATGTCAAACTGCTGTAAAAGCTTTCAGCTGCCGTTTAATAAATTGTCGTTTTTGTATTTTCGCTTTCTTTCCTCCTTTTTTATACGTTTACATTTCGCTTGTCATGTTTTCGCCCTGACATTGGCGTACGTCCAAAGTGCTGTTCCTTGCGCCTCATGTGACTTGCCTTCAGCCGACTACCTGTAGGTGTTTTCGTTTACTTTCGCTATTCTTTGACAGCGACCACGTTGTTTTAGTTAAATTGGCTACCGCATGTCTGTCCGCATAGAGATATCAATGATGCAGCATTGCCACTCATTTGTACATATATCTTTAAGCCTAATGAGAAAGGAAACTTTGAGGTGAAGCTCCATAGTTCGACCTTTTGCGCTATTAATAGCAGTAAAAGAAACAAATGTGATATCTGCGGGCTTATAAAAATAGAAATCGATAGTGTTTTTGGTCGTCAAACCAAATGATATTAGTAGCGATAAACATAATTTACTTTCCTAAACTCTCTGAACTCCAAAACCTAACGAGAGGACTTAATGTAGTATGACGAAAGCTTATTCAGGTTAAACCTGGTCTTTGGTGTTATTGTAGTTGTGCTCGTAACAGTTTGCTAACTGCTTCACTTATGTAGGTCTGCCTATTGAGTGATAGCAGTTAAAGAGATTTCCATGTATTCAGCGCCTAAACCTACAAAGTTTTATACCCATTACTTTAGCGAAGACAGCCACCAACTAAAAGTTAATCTGCTAAAATTATCTCCCCTACGATTTGAATTATGATTATTTTCTCTTCTGGTAACTCAAATTGATTGCTGTTAGACTGGTCTCTTAGTTTATTTCTAATAGTTCCAATTTTCCACAAAAGCAATTTAAATACATTTCAATGAAAATTCAATTTCCAAACATTGTTTAATCAATCCATTATAACACTTACAGGCTTGCCACTCCACACACGCTCATATATTACCAAACAGGCGTAGCGTTGTCTGCTCTCTGCTCTAATTAACCTCATAACGAACGCAGGTGCGTATGATCAAATTTGGCATATGTGTGGGTGCAAAGCCGCAAAGCGCCTGTGTATATGCTTTTTGCTATATAAACTTTGCACTACAATTTCAACTGAGCATGGCGAACTGTTGGGAATTGGCAAATCGTACAGCCACTGCAATTAGTGGCGCTCGAATAGCCACAGGCTGCTGGAAAAGAGGCTGTAGGCTTTTGGTGTTCGTAAATGGGAAACTCGCAAGCATTTTCTCCTCGCGCATAAATATATAGTTTAGCAATAATGTGCATAATACATGCAAAAGCAGTACTTTGAAAGAGCCTGTGGCCCAAAAAAATTGACAATAACAAAATTTTTCGATTTGAGGATTCCTCTTGGCAATTAATATGCAGTTCAAAGCTGTATACTGGCGATAAAGCAAAAGCAACAGCTGCTTATACTATTCAGTCAGCTGAAACAACAAAGCAACAATGTGGCAATTTTAGTGTAGTTGTTGGAATTTTGTTTCCAGCTCAAAGTAAATGAATTTAGGAAACATAAAGAGCTACACAAAATTAATAAAACTGTTGTCAGGTCTTTGGAATTCTATTGTTTCATATATAAAGTAATAATATAGCAGCTTCGAAGCATTTCTTTATACCTTTGAACACTCGCTTAGTTGGAAAATAAACTTTATTGCTCTCTTATTTTTTATTGCTTTCTGTTCTTTACTATCTTCCATGAATTTCCACCAATAATTTTCAATTTTTCTCCATACCTTTTCATATACCCACCAGATGTATTAAAACATCTTCTTGCAGTTTCTTCTCAAAACTCACGACAATATAATAAATAGAAGCAATTAAGTCAATAAAACCGAACAGCAATAAAAGAGAACTTTAACAAAACAGCTGTAGAAAAACGATATAACAGTAAAAAGATTTACGCGAACTTTCGTCGTGTATTTAGAAGTCAAACATGCAATAGAAAAGGCGAAAATGACGACATAAATTAGCGATTGACAAATAGGAGGAGCTACAAATGTTCTCGCTGTACTCGGAACTGCTTGATACATACTTCAGTTTATCCATCTCACCTACTTATATTCAAAATATAATATATTTTTAAAAAATATATTAAAAATATTAATATTTAAAAAAAAAATAGTTTTTTGAAATATTAGGAATAAAACTAGTTTATTTTAGATATGTCAGTTCAGAGTATTCATCAATAGTATGTTGAGGAAGTGTTTATAGTAAAACTATATACGCCAATGATGAGCTGAGCTTTATAAATAATGCAGTGTTGCCAATTTTTACCACCATTTTAACTTAAGAATATTTAACAATAGCTTTCATTTCATTTCAATTTAGCAATTTCAGCAAATACTCGTTATGACGAATGATAAATCCTAAAGTAAGTACATTTATTGAGCTTTGTGATTGATGCAGTGCACTCTTTTATGCTCAGCTCTACATAAAATCACAATTTGTGAAATAATGCATAGTCAACCATAAAATCAGTTAGGATTCTACTTATTCCACACCTTTCGATCCACTACCAACTTTTATTTTTTCTTGACATTCTGAGGCAACTCGGAGAACTGCTTTTTAATTCTCATACCTATATATAGATCATATGATTTCGAGCGCTTGTTCAAGATGCAAATATGGTAAAGACAAACCTTTTACGTTGGTCTAGTGAGAGCACCGAAAATTCACTTATCTCACTAACAGTCAGTTATCTTTCCCAGACGTTTCTATAATTATGGTGGGTTATCATGCTTTTGAGGCATTAAAAAGGACTAACTAGCAACGTCTATATAATATCTGACATTTCGGTTAGCTGACTACATTTCTACGCTTTCTACGCATGTGTATGTGCTTGTTTCTGTTTTGATAAATACAAAATCCATTGTATTTGCCTAATTTGCCATTTTTTATTAGCTGCTGCAGCTTTGAGTCAACCGGGCGTTTTGTACCTGGTTGCGACTTTCCATACTTCGACATCGTGCAGCCGCATTGAGCATCTGAAATAATAATTCAAACCAAATGTGCCATTAAAGAGCAAATAAGTGTTGGAAAATATCTGAAATTAAAATACTGTTTTTAGTTCAATATTTAATTGAAAGCAAGCGATAATTGAGTATGCATAGGTCAAGTAATAAATGTAAAAACTCATTACTTAAAAATTTATACAATGTGCTGAACCATTCAGATATAAAACACAGTTAACAAAGAGAATAAAGCAAAATATGGTTACGTTTTTGTTGCAAGTACCAGAAATATTATTATGCGCTCAAAGCCTAGTCATTGATGACGTCAAACGAGTACTTGTAGATGTCGCTGTTTATGCCTGCCGCCTGCATTAATGCTGATTACTTGCAACAAAAAATAAAAAAAAATATAAAAAATAATTCATAAGCGACTAGCTGGGGTGCATTGCCTGAGATCTGAAAGGCAATTAACCTTTTACTAATGGCACTTAGCTTAATTGCTGTTATGATACACTTTTTATCTGCTTTACACTATCCTTTATTAGCAGTTCCTTCATCTACACACATACACTCTAGGTATGAGCTGAATAAGTCGATATATAAGTATACATAAGCTATGAGTGTGACTTGATAAGTCGATGAGTCGTTTTGGAACTTCCAGAGTGCGCAAAAAACAACGAAAATCAGAAATTATCGGACTACGTCCAAATTTGAACATTTTGTATTAGAATTTTCGTCTTTGGCGGCCATTGGGAACTACGTAAATTATGTGGATACGGGACTTATTGTCTAAGGCAGTGTTGCCGTTTCCGAAGAAATTAGGCATAGGTTATTGCCAGAAATAATTGTGGAATCCCCAAAAGATTGTACAGATCGAGTAACTGTATAATATAGCTCCCATATAAACTGACCCATTAAAATCAAGATAAAAATATTTTTATACTTCTTTACTCTTAACGTGAAATATGAAAGTTTCGACGGAAACAGCAAAATGTTGGGAAAGCGACACTCCCTCTCACGTTTAAAACCATCCAGTGATGTGCCGTTGCACCAACTACAGCATCGACGACCACCCATTTGTGCCAAATGCATAGTTAAGCTGTGAGTGCTGCCAGCTACCAACAATTGCCACATTCGTTGGTAAAAATATGCACACGACTGTAAGCGTCTATTTTTACACAGTACTAACGGAACAAGCTAACAAGTTGAGCTGCACAATTTATGCTGTTGCATATTTAAATGCGATGTAGGCTAAAAATAAAATCAACTACCGAAGAAGTCGGCAGCGCTGTGTGGCAGCATGACAACATGTGTTAAAAACCTAATAATACTCGCATGTAAATGCACAAACTACCGCACAGTGAGAGTGTGTGTGTGTGTGTGAAGACCCTGCGTCTGTGTGCCTCAGTTGCCTGCATGTGTGGCTGCCACAAGCACGCCCGTTGCATATTCATGAGCGCCCAGGCTTGCCGCTGCGCGACATATGTAGTTTATAGGTGTTTGCGTGTATACAAATAACAGCTTACTACATGTGCAACAAGAACTTATCGGGTTCATTTGATGTAGTCATATGCTACACTGCTTGCTTACGGCACAACCACAGCAACAGTTGTGCAAGTGTACCTGTGTCAACAAGCCCGAAAGTTCAACGAGTTGCCTACTTAAAGGCGCGCACACACGGGCGCATGGCGTATGACAAGTACAGCAAAGTTGTGCATAACTTCTACTAGATTAGTTCGCAAGTTGAAATGCAAGTATTTGGTAATTAAACACTTTGTTGGCTGCGACCAGTCAAAGCACTGGAAGTTGACAGTTTTTTAAATGTTGCAGCTTTGAGGCAACACTCGCGTCAACTGCAGTCACTATAGCTTCAACACAGCTCATAGTTTAATTAACTCTTAAACATCCGTGGCGTTGCCTGTTTGCGGTGCGCCTTTATCTGTGCTGTTATTGCGAATACCGCTTAGCCGCTCATTTTGTCAATTTATGGGAGTCAGCCAATGCTGCCAGCATTCTGAGTGTCTTGCATGAGATTAAGTTTACCGCGAATTCCAAAAATATGCTCGAAAACTCACTGCGTTCATTATAAGAAAGAGACTGTGTAATGGTCTTTAAATCTCGTCTAAATGAAATGGGATTAGTAGAAAGAGACGTCGGACTCAAAGTGTCCAGGTTAGGCAATAATCCATAATCTACATAGCAATTACTTTATCTAGAACTACCTAAAACTAAGCTAGGTAGCAAAGGAGATTTGTGTGCATATGGAATTTCTTGTTAATACCTGCAAGCAGGTTTCTTAGTCGACTGGACTTTTGCTCAGCGCTTTGTGAGCTCCATTATTTTACTTTTATTTTACCTCGAACAAATTTTCGTTCGCCAGATGGCGCTATACTCGCCAATAAAAAAAATCTTTTATTCACTGTTTGTTAATAATTTATTGTTGCATTAAATTTTTCGCACAGTTCACTGGTTCGCTTGAAAGCAATGCTATTACAATATGCAGCTATTTACTTTATGCTTCATTGCATATTATTTTATTATTATACGCCTAAAAGTATGCACATAAATATTTGAATAGCTCCGGCAAATATTGTTGCATTGAAAGGCTGTTATACAGTTTTTAGCTCTACGATTAGCAAAAAGCAAATGCAATACAGTTACATAGCATGTTCCTAGCATATATTTAAGGGCTCTAGCATGGTGTGCGATTGCAGTACTCTATAGCCTAAATATATATACTTGTAAAATATGCAAGCATTGTTTACACAAAAACCACCGTTAATTAGAGCAGCCACAACCATAATCCGCTGCCTGTGGCAATTATTATTTTATGTTCAAACGTTTTTTGCAATGTTCAATGAAATGTGTCAATTGCTTTATTTTAAATGTACATTTAGGACAATTCCGCGTGCTAAATTTGATTAGCATATATCTAAAATGTCTACAAAACGGTGATCCAATGTTGTCAAATGAAGCGAATTAAAGTGTTTTCAAAAATTACATTCACTCTCTCACTTCCACTCACAGTGCGAGAGTCGCAGTTAAAGCGGAAATGGCAGTAAAATGCATTTCCTAGCGCTTATAGCTTGTCGCTCATCGCTTATCAACGAGCGGAAATGACTAAATCACATCCAATTGCAATGAATACAGGAAGCGCACTGAGGTGTCTCTAGCTGTATGTCATGGACGCGGGCGCAGGGACGAGGCGGTGTAGATGAATGAGTAGTGATAAGGAGTGATTTCAAGTGTCGCTTGAATGCCACACATTTTCATTGCAATTTAGCGCTAATATAGAAACATATAGTGAGAGGCTTTTCGTCAAAAATATTGCTTTGCGAGCTATGCAATTACCTTAGAAGTTGTATATATAAGGATAAAGAAGTATGCTTTGAGTGTAATTATGAATTTAAGTGCGGGGTAAGGGATATGAAATTTATGGCTTTAAGCATTTTCTCATTCCAAATGCGCCCTCATATCATTGCACTCAAAATTCAGCAGTAAATTGCAGAGCTCAGAAAATGAGGCATACATTTTGGCACATGTAAACTGCTTATATCAGAAAATAAAGCATATCCTTAGGCGCACATTACAAAAGTTTTGCGAAATGCTGCTTTTGCTGCAAAATGTTTTGAATATGCTATACTAATACATTAGTTTAAAATTATGATTTTAATGCTGTCAGTTTATTTAAATTTCTAGCACAACAACAGCTCATATAAGTATGTATACCAATGTTCACTACTTACAGGCTGTTAATACGCCGCTACATGCGCTTATCACATTTTGTAATCATACAACGACTTCTCACAGATACACATACACGGCCGTACAACAAATTGACCTCATTCACACGGGAGACGCCTCCCGCCTAATGGCCACTTTAACCCACTTAATGGCCTCTGCGGCCTGGTAAAGGCACTAAAATGCAAAGCGGACACATTTCCAGCGAGTTAGCCGCAAAAGCGCCACTACAAGCACACATTAAATCATACAAATTCATATAATCATACACCACACATACACACCCACCCGCACAGCTCATTCGCATATGTGAGAGCACATAACAGGGGTAATGAATATAATATTGCAGATTGTGGGGCAGATACCAGGCTTCAATGTGCACACAGGCGGCCAGCCAGGCGGAATGTTATTCATACACATTTATACAACGCTAAGCGTGTTTGTGTATGCGTTCGCGGCAATTGTTGCTGGTGGAACATGCACTTCATCACAAATACACGCGGTGTGTTATGTGTCCTTTAGCTTCTGTAAGGGTATGTCTGTATGTAAGTGTACTTGTCCAACTACATTGTGTGACAGTTCGCACTGCGGCGTCTCGGTGAATGCGCTCTCAGGCACTTTTTGCTTAAAATTATCAAAAAGTGAGTTAGCATACAGAATGAATGAAGACAAGTGTGAATTTCAAGCATCCGAAGCGCCATGAATAATACATCGAATTATTTTAAAGCGCGCTTCAAGTTTCCTAATGACACAGCTGCCTTTCGGTGTGTTAATAAATATGTTCACTTAACACACTTCTTTTATTTTCCGGATATTTATATATACCGTTATACAAGTAAATATGTTAGCATTCCAAAATCAACAAAGCGAGTCAAGCCAAACTACAATTTTGGTTGTTTCCGTATTTAAAATGCCAGCAGTTAAATATATTTCATGTCAGGGGTGCAGCTTATTTCGAAGTAGTCAGTCTACGGCTAGTTAGATATTTAGTTTTAAAATTAAGTTGTTTTTGCTCTACTTCAAACGCATTACTCCTTATCATTAGATATTTTTCAACTTCCTTTGAAACCCTTAGTTTGGACACAAACCGCAAGCTTTTGGTTCTTGTACTCACTGTTCTTTTTGTAGAGTAAAATTTCGAACTGATCTTGCTGCTGATTCTCCAATGTGAACTCCAGCCGCGCCACCGTTTCCTTGTCTGTCAGCTCGCCATACATGAAGCCGCATCTGAAATGAGAGATTATTTATTGAACGTTTTGTAAAAACGAAAATCGGTATGAAATTTCGAAACTGTACATCAGTGAAAGAAAACGGACTATTACCACGTCGACCTTCCATACGACACCGTGTTATATAAATTTACAACAGGTAAATCGAATATCTACGGAGATATCCGAATAAAGCGTTCTGACTTGTAAGTTACGTCATATGAAATCCAAAAACTGTCAAAATTCCAATGTAGTCAACAACTGCTTTTTTGCATTTTCGACAACGAGAAGGCGGAAAAGTTGGGAAATGTCCAAGAATTTGTTCCTCCTGGACAAACCGTCAACGCCACGTTTTACATGGAAGTCCTCAAAAGGCTCAAAGGTAGGGTCAATTAGGCCCTGGACTTTTTTGTTTCCTTGTCTGAAAAGGTCGACGAAAGGCAAGCATTTTGAGACGACGGAGGTGATCCAAGCAGCATGCATCTCGGCGCTCAAGGCGATTCCGGAGGCTGCCTTTTGTGACCTTCAATGTTCGGAAATCGCGCCGGCAGCGCTGTATCGACGCAGAAGGAGCCTATTGTGAAAGTTTTTAAAGAATTAATTACATTTTTTTAATCGACTGAGTCCTATTATTTTCCCGACAAACCCTGTGTATGGTTACGTTAGGCTAAGAGGTCGATTCTAAGTGGGAGCTCAGTTATGCAAATTAGAACGTCGGTCCATTGTGGTCCTACTTTTATCTATATACTCGATCATAAGACCCTTACAGATCAACAAAGCGTTTTGAACCTATCAAAAGTTTGTAGAGACTAGGCAAATGCCAGTTTCGGTTCGCCGAGCACAAGCCAAGCAGAGGCTGGAAAATGGAGGAGAACTTTTCAAGCTTCTAATTAGCTCAATGTCCATACAACTTCAACACTAGCGTCCGACTCCACAAACATGCGTTTTTCTTTAAACTAATTTAATATATACCCTACACAAATATATACTCTCTCAAGCTCTTGAATATTTGATTTTATGATTGTATTTATGACAGTCACCAAACCAATTGAAAACATCGAGTGAAGAGTGTGAAATCGGCACACACCAAATAAATAATTTCGATAAACAAAAGTTAAAGTTTGCACAGGCAGCCCAAGGATGTGAACGAAGCGGCTGGGAGGCCCTGCGGAAATTGCTGAAAATCAAACACAAAAGCCAATAAAATAAACAGAGAAAGGCAAAATTTGACACAAATCCTTTGGCGAATGCGGGTTGTCGAGCGAGCACGAAGGTAGAAAAGGAGGTGGCGACGGCGCAGGGTGTCATTACTAGGGCAGTGGCACATTGTGCATTGTGCCACATAAATGGTAGAGCAACGCGGCAGTCGGGAGTGTAAAGCGAAGATAAAAGTTCGCATGAGGTTTTGCTTTGCTGTTGTGTGTGTGAGGCATGCGAGTTCGACACGCAAATGATTGATATTTTTAGTTGCTGTGGCATGAAATTTGCTACAAAAACAACAATCAGTTGAATATTGAAAATATTGTTATTCTTCACTGCTTTTTTGGCTGCAACACAAATATTGGTCGCAAATCTTTTTGTTGCTGCGCCGCCACACACAACCTTGCGGCGAAATGTGTGAAAAAGGACACAAAAAGCAAAAAAAAAAAAAATTAAAGCGAAGCACAAATGTGTGGATAAAACCAATGTGTTCGCAACAGCGGCAAAGTAAGCAAACAAAATTTAGGAAAGACAACAAACACAACAACAGCAAAACACTGTTTGCAACCACAGAACGCAGCCGCAACCGCAGTGTGAGTGCGGGTGACAATGCCGAACACGCTCAGCGGCAATAACAAATGCAATAGAAACAAATAAGAATAACAACAACAAGCGCAGCCACTAAGCCGCTTACATAGCCAAAACAAAAACAAAAGCAAAGCTCTTGACTTGTGACTGGCGATATGTTGCATGCAAGCAAACACACACTCACAGGCGTTGACTTATGCATGTGCTGCTGTGTGTTTTAGGCGTTAGCAATCAAATATTACTTGATTTTGTTGGTGTTTTTGTCGTTGTGGGGCAACAAAGCGTGACTCGGTGCTTTCGCAATCCAACAGCGAAAGTAGCTTAAATTGGGTTAATTGTCATTTTCCCCCATATAAGTAGTTTCGACGAAGTCTATTTGAACGGCCGGCGCTTACAAATGATAACAATTTGTAGGCAGAGGGCAAAGGTACTCAAACCAGAGACTTACAACATTCATACTTTCTTGCTCATACTTTCATAAAACCCTGCTTTCTTCTTCTTCTTTGCAAGTTGACACGAGGGGTAGAAATGCAGTTGAAGGAGGAAAGAAAGCCGGCGTGTTCTGGTTCGGACCCTTCATCTACACAGCTTCCTCGAGCTTCAGAGCATACTTCCCAGATATTCACCTGTCGGCATCGGAGATAAGAATGAGAACTACTCTTTGGCCACGTTAAGGCTTTTTAGAGAGTCGAAGCCTCTCCGAGCACCCTCCACCAGGCAAATACACCGTAGAATATTATTGTCTTGACTACGCTTTCGTAGCGCCAAAACACCACCCGCGATGGGTGTCCACGCCTACAGCAAGACTCCCGACGCCTTCCTAACTTCCATACTTCAATAAGATTTTTTAGTAAAGCTACGTTAGATTTATAAGGTCACGACCGCGTTTGGAAAAATACAAAATCATCAGAAATAACGGTAAAAGACGCGTTTTAGTGCAAATTACCAAGTCATACCGAAGAAATGGGGGAAGTAATGAACACAAGGACATCTAAAAATAGCTTAAGCGCGCCGCAATGCAAACAGACAACATTAAGGCAAGGCAAGCAAAGTTCAGTACGCCAGCGGATGTGGCCAGCGAAAAGCTGAAAGCGCTTAACTAATGAAACGGGCCGCAGCGAAAGCGGAAAGAAGTGAAAAAATACGCAAATCATTGCAGTGAGCAGCAGCTGTCGGCCTCTAAGAGCCAATTTATGGACTAAGCCGCAAAGCGGCACGTAAGCGTATGCTAAGTGAGTGGGTAGAAGGGTGGAAATTTACAGCCTGAAAATCAGCGCCAAAACGGGAGAAAGTGCGCGAAGCAGGCAAATGAGCTTCAGAGGCCCAGGAGGTGGAATGAACAGTTCACAGAAGGTATACTAAGGTGTGTGTTGGGTACTCACTTTTCTCTAGCAATGCGTTAAGAGGTCCGAATGCCTGTTGACTATTTTCAGAAATGAACTGCTTGCGGCTACAGCAAACATTTGTGTCACGTAGACGGTAAATCAAGCGCTGTCACAGCGCTAATTGCGCCCTGGAGTTGCCGAGTTCCACGGCAGCGCTGATGGGTTAACTAAGCAGCTGTGGGTCAGCACATTCGTCAGCCAGACAACCTTTGCCCGTTGAAGAATGCAGCAGTATGTGGCAACTGAGTCAAAGTGCATTGCCGATGTGCTGCCTCGGACAACCCGCGGTGGTTCGGCAAATATGGAGCGTTCCATATGAGTTACGACTTTCAGTGTGTATTTAGACCTTGTACCACATAATTTTACACAGTGAATAAGAAATATTGTGGGTGAGGTTTTTCATTGCACCTTCGCAGTTAAAGCGTTCTTCACATAGGAATAAAGGTTTAGCAATCGCAGGTTCATGGTACTTGTCGCCAGCGTACGACTTTCAACTGGACTGCTTTAGCCCGAGCAAAGATTTTTGCAATAAATCTCCAAAAATATAAAAAAAGCACATAACCGGTGCCACTTTCATCTGCTGTAGCGTATATTTTAAAGAACTCTTTCTACTTGGCTAGCAAAGTCGCAAAGCACCTAACCTAAAAAGGCAAAATATAGTATATACAGTTATGCGCCTCCACACAGGCCGCCGGAGAGTCGGCTGTTCAGCCGAAGTGTCTGTGTTTATTTAGCACAGCTAAGCAAAACGGTGCCTCTGGAAATATGTCACACAGCCGCAAACAACAAAAATAAAGTTTTGAGGCCAATGGGAAAAGCAAGATGGGCCGTCAGACGGCTTGAGGTAGCGGTAAAGCAGAAGTCGGTAAACCAGTGAATAACTTTATAAGTGTGGATGTAGGTCGGGACCA
Source organism: Bactrocera latifrons (assembly GCF_001853355.1). Lineage (NCBI taxonomy): Eukaryota > Metazoa > Arthropoda > Insecta > Diptera > Tephritidae > Bactrocera > Bactrocera latifrons. The sequence goes on from NW_017534642.1 coordinate 124,379, forward strand.
CTGTGATGTGTATGCGTGCGCAAAGGCACATGCAAAATATTATCGTTGTGCCGTGGCTTAAAGCGGCGCCAGTTTATATGCTTAGTTTTCGATTTCAAATTTAATTTCTACTTCTTTGCCGTAATGGGGTCTATAAAAAGCGCATGCAACTCCATCAACACGCGCCCACTTTATGTTACACAGCTTTCCAATTTGTTTTTGCTCTTGACTCCAGCGTCCGTGTACACCTTGGTTCCCACATTGCTTCCTTTTCTGCCGCGCTGCCCTCACCCGCTCTCATTTGCTCTGGCAAAATACTTTGCATAAATTCCACTGTATTTCTATGTGCTCCCGAGGGTGGTGCACAGTCACGCTTGGGGGAGAAAGTTTTCAACTCAGCTGTCATGGCTAATGAAAGGAATTTGTTTTGCAGGCTGATACAAGTGAGCAGGCAACACTCACTAGGGTAAGGAAGGAGGTCGTTGGGCTCATATTTTAAAGCGTGCTAAATAAATTGCGCAATTTGTTAGTTAGAGTTTGCGGTGTAAGCTGTTTGCTTTATTTGCTATAACTTAACCATTAGTAAACTTTGAGATAAGTCTAGACTGATTCGAGCTTCAATTCTTCAGAGCATTGTCCCAATAGACTTATTCTAAGATAGAGAACTGTTACTTTGGCCTTTGTTTATATTAGGATGAGTTGAGTTGTGCTGAGTTGGGTTGAGTTGAGTTAAATTCAGTTGCGTTGAGTAGAGGGTTTACTCGCAAAGTCGAAACAGATCTGTTCTTGCTGATATTCATGGCTGATGCTAGGAAAATCGGCATTCTTTGATGGAATACGAAGCCGACCGCTGTTGGGCAGGTCTCGCAGTAGATCATGCAATCCGTCCACTTAATTTCAGTACCTTTATTGTTATTATATAGAGCAAATATTTTAAATACTAAATTTTTGAAAAATTATGTTACAAGATCTTAAACTTTTTTCCTATCTTCATTTATACGTTAAATGTTGTAATATGATAAAAGCTGTTGATTCTCTCGAAGAACCATTTAATTTCTACAAAACTCACCTGCACGACTTCTGCATGACTTCAGCACGATTATAGCCGCTAATCTTGCAAAAGGACTCATTGCAATACACAATCGGAAAATCCACAATCTGTGCGTTGGCCAATAGAAACGAACTGTCCGCTGGAGATGAGAAAAGAATAGAGTATTAGCGCTATAAAACCCAGAACTAAAGACAGGCATGGAATATAAAAAAAAAGTACGTTCAACCTGCTGAATCTCAGATTTCTGGGACGTTGACTAATATTGGAAGCAACTAAGCAAAAACCACTCACGCCTAAGTCATGGCTTTCGCTATATCACGATCTAAGCAACGCCGCATTGATCAACTTTCTAATCTCTGTCTTCAGTCTAACCCCGAGAAGCCGCTTAATTACCTTTCAGCGCGCTTAATCCGCCACTCTCTCGCATTTACGGTTAGGCTGCGAATTACACTATCCACAGCGAATGTATTATCCTTTCGCCACACATATACATCAATGGAGATATATACGAACGCAGCCGCCTTGTTGCCACAACAAAACGCGATTTTCAACATTTTCGTTTAAGCAAAGTGTCGGCTCTTATTTGCAAGCCATAAATAGTGGGAGTCTTATCGATATCTGTGCGGGTATCGCGGTGGTTGATTAACGGCAAGAGGAATCGTTTCAACTGTCGATTTATTTGAATGTGTTCGCTTGTGGAGAGACGATAAACCATGATTTATTCGCATTATGCAATAAAGCAACAATAATAAGTAAATAATTTAGCGAATAGTGGGGATTTTACTAAAAACGCAGCAATAATGTTGTCTGCGTGTAGACACTATCAGCTCAGTAGGGCGGATTTAAGTGCTTGCACCACCACTTTTTGCTTTCACCTTTTCTTCGTATTTGCAACAACCAACAGCTTATATGCCACACATGTACGCTGGGGTGGATATGTGTTTGTAAGCACTTTTATCACATTACTTTTTATAACGCCAACTTCATTTTATGCGCGAAGCTGCGACCTTGAAACCGTCAGATCCCTTACTACCGCACAAGGCTGGTTATTGTCTTCGCCAGCTGCAGCTCAGCTTTCATACCAACATTGTTGGTAGCAAATTTAGTTGAGCAGACACGCTGGATAAGATAGAACGGCGCTTTCCTATGCTGTTATTGAGTATCAAATTGCTGCTGCGTTTCGGAGCATTTCTAACGAAACGAAAGTGAAAATTGAGGATAGTTAGCAGAAAGGACGGTAGATATAATGGCCTTTGCTCCACAGTAGGCACACACGCCCTCTCTTGTTGGTAACGCTGCAATAAAAGTCAAAGAAAGTGAAAGAAGGGAACGTATTTTCGGGTCTGCCTTTACACATTTTTTGGTGAAAAAACTGAAAATATTTTTGAAGTCGCTCTTTAAATTTACAGATTTGCCATGTCCCAAACATAGAAGGCGTCACGGAAGGCATTCTCCGGATTTGCCTTGAGAGCCGAGGTGCTGATTTGAACGAACGCTGCCTTTTCGGCTTGCACCACTCACAGAAACCAGTCGCGCGAAAATGTTACCGAATCCAGTCGGTGCGCACACGCTTTGAAGTACATTCGCGGCGGAAGAAAATCAGTCCTGTGTGATCAGTGTGACGAGCTGAGTCGCTGTAGCCATGTCTGTCTATTCGTCCGTCGATCCGTTCGTCTGTCTGTACTTTTGCACACGCAAGACTGTTGTAAAGCAGTAACTTAAGTTTGAAGATTCTAGCAGAATTAATTTCTTACTCAGCAGTTTCAATTCTTGTGTGGAACTAGTTTTTAGCTAGTCTGCAACTGTTCTAGTTATTTCTAGTAAGAAAACAATTTTTTTTTTCGAGTTCTCATTTTTCTCGCAGGGCATTCAATGTTTTTATCAATTTTTTTGCTGCGTGCTTTTAGGCGTTCGCGTACACAACTAAATTACAAAGGCAAACACTTAAAAAGATGACATCAAAGTGCTTTGACAAGCACACACTCACACACACTAAAGTGTAACTTTGTAAACTTGCTCTTTCCATGTGTGTGTCTGTGTGTGTGTTTTGGGCTGGCGTTAGAAATGAAGGCAAACAAATTAAATTTACATAATTAAGTGTCAGCATATTTATTTTTTCTGCTGTATTTGGCTTAGCGGTGTTTATTCTGAAACTTATATCGCCAGTTCGCAGCAGTGATATGTTTATGCTTTCGTGGGTGTGGCCTGGTGGCATGCTCACATGTGCATTTGTTAGTGTTGAGCCTTGCGTTTGTTCAGCTGCAGAAGATTGGCACGAATTTGCGCAAATTTTTGTATTTTTTCGCAGCTTTATGGACGCGTATGAATACTTGATTTTATCTCTTTGCGTACCTTTTTAAAACTTAGATATCAAAGAAAAAACAAAAACATTAATCTGAAAAAAATCTGAAAACCCTCATGGCCAGCCACAGCATTATTCAAATTGATTGCTACAAATCCATCAATATATGTTTAATTTATTCTACACTTGTAAGCAGATAAACACGCATTTCCAATTATGCAACCGCGCGGAAAAATTAACAAACGGCTTTAATTAACTTTTTTTTTAATTTTCTAGCACTTTCTGTGCATATACATTTATATGGCATATCAGATAATGCTCGCCAGCCGAGTGCAAAAAAGAGCAATAAAAAATTATGTAAACAAGAAAAAATGAAAGGTAACTTTGGTTGCACCGAAGCTATAATACCCTTAACAAATGCAGCTTGCTTCTAATAACTCTGAAGTCTTATATGGCAGATTTATGCTAAAGCGACGCGATCAGAGTAATCTCGTAAGTTACTTCACTGCTTTCGATAATAACCTATTCCGAATTTCGTGAAGACATCTCGCCAAATGAAAAAATGTTCCACTCAAGTGCTTGGTTCCGATCGTTCAGTTTGCACGGTAGCTATATGCTATAGTGATCCGATGTCAGCCGTTTCAACAAATAAGTAGATCCTTAGTGGGAAAAGAACGCGTCCGAAATTTCAGATGGATATCTCAGAAACTGAGGAACTTCTTTGCACAAACGGATATGGCTTACACGACTCGGCTCGTCATGCTGATGATTTATAAGGGGATTTTAATAAGAGCGCTACAAAATTTTTTTTAAATAAAACAAAAACTGTTTGGGATATCAATGAAATTTTGTATTCCTGTGAAAGTGCATTCGATGCCATTATGTATAGAACTCGAACACGAAGTCCAGACACTGAACCTGATTTTCTACGGGTATTCAAACTAAGTTCGTCAATTGTCGCTCGCTTGTTGGCTAGACCATAGTCTAACGTCATCAAATCGCATGACCGAGGGGTCTTCCTCAATTGATGCGCTAGCTGTCGCAATATTTTCGACACTACTGGTATGGGAACTGTGTTTGTTCATTCAGATTTTTTCACTAGACACTCAATTGGTGATCTGACAAGACGATTATGACGACCATAAATTGGACGTAGCGCACTTAAACTTGAGGCCATTGACTACGGATTACTGCTGCTGATGAAATAACAAACCTGACTGAAGAGAAATGTCAAAAGAGCGGGAAAAAATATAACGTCATTTGATGTGCCTGTCGGTATACGTTTGTTGCGTCCCTATTGAAGAGCGCGTTATGTACACTTTATATCTCTGACGTTTCCTTCTAGTCGAAGTCTAAACTTCATGGCAAACTTAATATACCCCGTTCAGGGTATAAATATATCAACACATCATATAGACAGACAGATTACATTTAAAAACATTATATTTATGAATTTTTTTATCATTTTGACACTGATCACATTGCGAAAGCAAATTTTTTTCCATTCACATTTAATTGGCTGCTAGTTGTTGCTGTTTTTACAATTCTATTTTGCAGCCTTTTTCACTTAAAATGTTACGCATAATCCCCGTTATCGCAACGTTGGCTGACAAGTATATTAAAATCATGCTTTTTGTTGTCACAATTGATTGATGATGCCAGGCTGCGACCTTCCGACTTTTAGGCTGACTTTTTGACAGGGTTGCATATTTCGCATAACTTTTGTTGTAACGACCACCTTTGACCTATGACGAGCACGACCAGCACGAATTTTGGGCACTAGACGACAATCAAAGCGAAGACAAATGAATTTCTTAGATGTCAAAAGTGCGTACATTGTTAATGTTGTTGTACAATAAATGACCTACCGGCTTTTGATGTCTTAATTCGTGACGAAGAAGACATTAAGTTAAATGGTGCGTCAATCAAACTATAAAAGTTATAGTTTTGCTCAATTCCATAACTTTTTTTCAGCCCCGTCGCCAGGACTCTTATATAAGTTTAGTTGTTTTGCCGAAATCCAGGCATATCTCTGTTATTGTTTTTTACAAGAAGGAAACACTATACTGCTCTTTCACCGGGGGTTTCTTGGAAATTTATTTACAAAGTTGCGAATTTAGTACGACATTCCGGGGAGAGTATTTTCTCGAGTTTATGACTGTCTTCTGACTACCTGCTTACTCCGCGCTCTCTGGTGGCACGTTAAGGACTTTTCTCTTAAATAAAATCAGCTTTGACTTGAATCAGTTCTGGTGATACCTCTAAGACAGCATCGCCACGGCGTCAGTGATCCTGAGCCCGTTTATGATCTCAGGTCCACTCCCTTTAGTGTAGACTCACTGGGACCTTTTATATTATTAGGTTGGCTCCCTTTGGTGTAAAAGATGTTACTCTCTCTAATCTCTCTTATTTTTTTTTTTACAAAAATTGTGTTAGAAAATGATTTCTCCTAAATTAAGCTGATTTCCCTGTTTGAGAACTTGAGAACAGTTCATTTTCCCTTGCTCTCTCTCTCTGTCTTCCTCTCTCTTCTTCTCGCTCCCTCTCTCTACCTCTCCACCTCATGTTGTTACACAATGTTTCTTAAACCAGTTGAGAATTTGAATGTACCAATGAACGAAGGCTTTGTATCATATTCTTTAACTTTTTACCGTCGTGTTTTTCTCGCGAATTCCAAATATTTCCTCTACTTTTCGTACAAGTATTTAATACGGTTTCTGCAGCGCGGCGCTAATACGACGCTAATGTCTCCTCCTGATTTATGTAAGGTGCTTGCTCTACAGCGACCAGAGCGAAATAAAATCGCATAATGTGAAAAAAATTAAAAGAAAACAGCAACAAACGCGACGAAAGCATAAAAATATAATCATAAACAAAACCAGATTTATGCACATATGTGTTTGTGTGTGTGTGGTTGCTAGGCGGCAGATCACACAATATACAAGCATAAACAACGGACCGAATAAAAAACAAACAGAAGAAGGTGAAGATAAACAAAAAATGTGCAGCACAAATGGTTACGTGGCATGCCACAAGCACAGTGTGGCAGCGATGAAAGCAAACGGGAATAAAAGCAGCAAGCTGCCACACAGCGCCTTTGTGTACATAAAATACCGACGTACAAACACACGCAACCTCGTATGAAAGACATGAAATTCGAAAGGCGAACGAGCTGCGAAGAGGAGGTGGGCATGAGGCATAAAAGTTTGCTTAACGCGTGTTGCAAATGGTAGCGGAGATTTAAGGACATACCACAGCTAAAGTGGGCTGTGAAGAAGGTAGCGTAGGTGCAACATGGAATTGCGGTGGCATGTGGGGCGCACAGTTTTTGCTGAAGGTTGGCGCTCCATTGGATACGGCCGCTTAAGACAGAGCAGCGGTGTAGCGGTGTGTGGGCTGTGGACCATTTGCCACCCTTGAGTGAAGGTCTACTAGCATGTTGTCTGACAGGTGGCAGCAGTAGTCGCGAAGGTAGCGTGATTTATGCATTCGTCGGGTGCATACGGATTGGTGGCAATGAAGCTCAGCGCTGTGGTGCACCAAATAAATGCTGTAGATATGCACCGCGGTGACACACGTTCGCAGTCTGTGTGGCAAGTGTTTCTTCCGCACGGAGAAGTAGTCGCAAACGGTGGATCATATGTATCAACTTAAAAGTGCATATCCCATCGGGTTTATTGATGATTGCACAAATCAAATTTAGCGCTTTCAAATGAAACTTGAATTTAGTAGCTTATTCCTTAAAACAGGGTTTGTCCGGAAAATAATAGGACTGGTTTTCTTCCGCCGTGATCTTACTTCGGAGCGTGCGCGCCGACTGGATTCGGTAGAAGGCCTTCCTAGCTAACGGACGCACCTGGAGAGTCAGGATAAACATTTTCGCGCGACGTGTAGTAGTTCAAGCCAGTCCTTTTTTGAGTGTCGGGAAGAGGTCGCTGATGAAGACCGGAAGAATGAGCGAATCCAAAGTAAAAACGATGCCCATTGTCTTTTTTGACATCAAAGACATCGTCCACCATACCGTCAACGCTCCAGTTTTGCGTGGCAATACTCAAGCGACTCAAACGAAGGGTCAATAGGGTCCGACAAGACATCGCACCTGATTGGAAATTGCACCACGACAACACTCCGGCTCACACCGCCTTTGTGAACAGCATAATCAAGGCCGGCATCCCAACACTTTCGCAGCCGCCCTACAGCCCAGATGTGGCCCCTCGGAATTTTTTTGTTTCCTTGATTAAAAAAGCCGATGAAAGGCAAGCGTTTTGAGTCGACAGAGAGGATCCAGGCTCTATGCACCTCGGCTCTCAAGCCTATTCCGGAGAATGGCTTCCGTGAAAATCGCGCTGGCATCGCTACACGACGCAGAAGGAGCCTATTTTGAAAGTTTTTAAAGAATTGTAAGGATTGGTTCAATATATTTTTTAGAGTCGTCTCGACAAATCGGGTTCCTGAGTTCTTGAAGTGGCTGGTGTGATTCAAGAAAATTAACTATTCTTTGTTTGGTTGAATTTTTTTTAACAAAAAGCCTACGCTTGCCCTTAGAAGCCTTGTTTCGAAGACGTTCCGTAGTTGGAAAACTTTGTAATGTAACTTTAGCTGAGGACCAAGGTAGCCGATTCAAAACTTTTTAGCTACAGTTGAAAAAGTTCGGAAATAAAACCGAAAATGAAATTCTTCCAACTCATGAGCAAACACAATTCCATGTCGCTGAAGAAGCCAGCGCCATTTGTAAGTGCCACCCCCACTAATGGCATTTGCGCTCTTTAGTTGTAAACATAAATTGCATGGTAACAAAAGCACAGCAAATCAAGCCAATGTTGTGCAGATTAAGAAAATAAATTCGTATTTGTGTTGTTGTTATTCATTCTGCTTGCAATCGCTGCCACTGTAAACAATGCTGCCTTTGTTTGCCACTACAAACATATATAATATTTCAATGGCGCATAAGGTATGCGTGTGTGTGTGTGTTCGTGTGGCACGGGACACACTTATTCACGTTACCGACGTCATCGGCAATCGCAAAATGTGGTTGTGCACCACGATTGTTGCATGCCACATCATATTCGCGGCGAGTGGGTGCAGTTGCCACACTGTCCTGTCTCACTTCTGCTTGCATTCGCCTAGTTTTGGCTCTGACGTCATTGATAAGCGTTGCTGGCTGGCTGTTTTGTACCACAAGTGGGCCAGTGGAGGTCGACCGAAGCACGAAAGCATGTTGCACTGCTACCTCGCCGTGCACAACGCTTGCTGTACTGATGTATTTTGTGTGTGTGTGTGAGTTTATTTTTCCATAAACCACTTATGCTCGCTTTTTGATGAGTAATGAGCTCTGGCTCGGTGGCAATAATAGTTGATTATGTTGCAAACACTGACGGCGGCGCCGAGGGAAGCGACGGCGCACGAGTCCGTTGAAAAATGATTCGGATTAACAAAATGACACATTGGAGCTTGCGAAATTGTTCAGTTTTTGGCAAGTGGGCAAAACGCTAAAATTAGCTGCGCTTTTGATTGGCGTACAAATTGATGTGCTACCGTAAGCTTTGCGGAAATTTATGCAAACAGTTTGTCATGATGGCTGTGGTAAAATTGTGGAATTGACGCCGTTATGAGGGAATGAAAACTAAGTCGTTTTAGAAGCCATTGATGCTATAAATTACAGCAGCTCGTTGAGTATACCCGTGCGTATGAGCAACATTTTCGTGTTATTTTGAAGCTGCACTTGCGGCGTGTGCTGAGTTTGTTCGAAAGCGATTCGAAGCAAAGAGCTTTCTCTGAATTCGTTTTGTTAAATTATTCAATCGTTAATCTAGCAAGTTAGAGCTGAAATCATATTTTTTCGCTTCTCGTTCACATAATAACATATATCGGTACAATCAAGAAGGAAGTGCTAAGACTATTCCACCTTGCCTTTTTCCATACAGTTTTTGAAGCAGCAAGCGTTCGTTAAGATTACAAATCTTACCGTACTTTTTAGAACCCCCACAACCAGATAGAGGCCTTACTGAGAGTTAAGAGCTCACTGAATCGTTACGATCGATCTTGGGCCAAAAGGATCTTACGCTGCCATTGATAACGAAGTTAGGCAGTCCTTAACCAGCATTGAACGCACGATTAGTCACCTCAAGACTAGTAGCGCCGAAATACTATCAGAGTAAATAGTCGTTTCTCTTCAGCAGACTTCCTACACTCCGGGGCGCTGCCTTGAAATCATAGGAACAGCCAGAAAGTTTGAAACTGAAGTTGATGGAAAATTCCTAACAATATACCAACCCGAACCTCCTCCAACCTTCCTCCAAAGCTTTAACACATACGTAAAGAAGCTCACCATCCCTCTCCGCCAACGGCTTCTAACCACAGCTCCCAAGCAGGTATAAAGTCAGAGCAAATGAGGATTTCCGAATGTTAACGGGGATATCTAATGGATATTAAATGCAAAATGGCATTAATTGTCATGATTTCTGTGGACCCTAGTGCACCACTAACCGACTAATCGCATGCATATAGCTATATATGCTCGACCGTACGTGCCCGAAGACCTTGTTCATTGCCGTGCTATGCGCCTATATACCTGTACCGTTATTGCAAGGTGTGCGCTTGTCAGCAGTCAATATCTGACTTTGATCGATGAATAGCCGCAATGTGTACTCTGCTGTGTGGCAGCGAGTAGTAATGTGGCAAATTGTGAGACATACAAACTAACGGCAAACAAAGGCGAAAATATGCGAACGCAGCGAAATGCACACAACTGCAATGTGCAAAAGTCGAATCACGTTTGCAGTGACAGGACTGATGAGTTGGACCCGCCGCTCATAGCTGAGTGCGAAGATATGTTTGTCGAGTCTGACTATTTAGCAAACATCACACTGACATCGAATTCCCGGTTAAACGTGATTTTCTCACTTTAGCTGGGTTGTGTGATTGGTCACACAATATTAGTGGTAATGCGCTCAGCTTTTAAATTTAAATTAAAATCCATGCTTTTCCAGAGGCAGTGGGCAAATTTTCAAAAAACTGAAGAATTTAGAAAAAATGCAATATTTTCTGTAAATCCATAGACCAATTTAGCATAGAACTGCGTAAATTTCTTTGACTAAGATCCACAATTTACCATTTGAGCATAAGCCAACATTATGGTCCAAAGCGAACTGAGAGGCCTAGCTCTCTACATCCAACCGAACTTTAAAAGTAATTTTTCTAACACTAAAGACAAGAACAGAAGCTTTCCTATCAGCCAGCATAAAGCTTCTTACCAATTTTGCAAACTTTGCTGTGCAATTTGTAAAAGAGCAAGACTCAGCGCTGATTGGTCAGTTGCTAAATAGTGCGCTCTGCGCTTGTGGGGTAAAAAATATGAGAGAGTAAAAGCATAAGTACCCAAGGAAATTGTATTTATATTTTTTCTCTAATTTACACTTGTACTAATTTCTTCCAACATCATTTATCATTTAACGTATATTGTATAATAGTTGAGAGTGTCCATGCAGAGAATACCTGTTCTTAATGCTTCTTTTTTAATTGCATATTTTAAGGAAGAAAACATTGTCAAACGTCATTTTAGAAGCTTCGGAGTATCGATATTAACTTCGAAGGGCCTTCTTTATTTATGCCAGAGCCTTTAACTACCACACGAATAATGCAAATACAAGCTTGAAATGACAGCATACACCCACAGAAACAGCTAGATGCACATATACACATAAAATATGTTTGAGGTTGCTCAGCAACACTCATAATCGGAAATTTGTATACACAAATGCGTAGCACGCGCAAATCTCCAAAAATTATGCAATGTAAATTTGTTGGTCATAATTGGTTGCTAAGCGTTCTACTCGCACACATGTCAAGAGTGTGGATTTCACAGTGAGCATCAATCAAAAACTGTAAATTCGGAGAGACTCACCAGTGTTGGGTGCTGGTAGACCTTACGAGCACGTGTGGGCCGCGCCATACGTTCATTGCTATAGGGATGTATATGTATGTGTGCGTATGAATAATGACACTTGTAGTGTTTCCACAGCATGGGCGCGCCTGTGGAGAGGAGTGGCGGTGTGGAAGCTGACTTGGTGGCTTTGCTTAGTATTTGTAAAGCACAAGCAGCGGTATATTTCACCCAACAATGTATTTCAGTGTTTATAGGTATGTGTGTGTGCGTGCGTTAGTGTGTGTTGGTTGCCGGTGCATTTGTTTGTTTATGTAACTTGCGCTTCTGTTTGCTTAAGTCGCTCTGTAATACACAGCTTGGGCATAACAAGCACGCGTGCGGCCGCAACAACTGCAAGCCAACAACTCGGTGGCGGTGTGTCGACGTGCGTGTTTGTAGTTGCTTTTAACCACAACAATTTAAGTCATTGTGTAAAAGCATAGTTGAATTTCGTCCGCTTAGCAAATGCAATACAACTTAATCCAATTTGCTGATGATAACGCTAAGTGTTGCAGTGTTGCAAGTTACTTATAACCACTTGAAAATTTGTGCATTTACCGTTAGTCAAGGTGAGCGACAGACACTAAATGCAGCGTTTGTAAATTTACAAAAAAAAAAACTGTTGAAGGCAACAACATTTTGAGAAATAACTGTAAGTAAGAGTAATGAAATAAAGGCGGAGCGAGCTGCTGGAACTGAGCTTGCTTTACAGCAAAGGCAGCAGAGTCTACGAATTTGGAATGATAACTGATCTACAAACATCCACAAGCTCACTTAGGCCACTCAGAAACCTTTTGACGAAGATAAACTCCAACAATGGCTCTAAAGTAGTTAACTTCCAACTAGTTGTAGTCTTTCATTTCCTCAGCTTTAGGGTTTCAGTGAACGGTGCTTCTAGGCTCCAGCGTAGTACAATTCGAATATCGGGCCTTAATTTAACGCTGTTGTAAAGCCGCTTGGACGCACCTTATCCTAAATAATTGTGTAACTAGCACAGCACCGAAATTGCTTGAGCGCTTCTCAGCCTTTTAAAGTTTCAGCGCTCTCCACTCAAGCGTAAATTGTTTCCCTTTGACTTCCTTCCAATCTATTTCTAGATTTGAAATGTGAAACTTTGCGCAAATATAACAAACGCATGGCAGCCGCGAAGCTTTCACACCCACAAAGCAAATGCCAGCCTGCCGCACGCATAATTCTTTGCATTTCTTACTATTTTTGCGCTCACAATTTGCTTGCCACATTTGTATTTCGCTTAACCGCAAAAGTTGTAAAAGTTTTATTCTTAAATTCTAGGCCGCAGGCGCTGCGTACTCTTCCCTCGGCACTTGGGCGTGCTGAATTTCCGCTGCCAATCTCTCTCGCAGTTTGTTGCATGCTTGCAGGCGCTTGTCGATGGCAGCAAATCGTGAGTTGTAGCCATTTCTTGCTACAAATTTAGCCAAGTGGAAATAAATTTGCAAGTAAAGTTTTGCCCAAATGAAAAGCTTTGCAGCAAATGCTACAACGCATTTTTCATGCGCAGCGCAGTGTTTGCGGTTAGCGAGATTCAAGCGTCGTGTGGCACACTTCCACACAAACGTGACGCTCGCCGAAAGTTTGCTAAGTATTTCTGAAAAGTTTTATCTAATATTTGCTAGAAAAACATTTCTTTACTTCAGATGACTATGTTACAAGGCAAATATTTGTTTAGCGTGTTCGCAAATTGTGTCGCATGTCAGATACACGCGGAAGCAGTGGAGTGTTTACTGTTAGGGCTTTTGTAAGTGCAGGATAATTTTATTTCTGCTGCCCATAGTCATTATCTAGAAAAGATATTTCCTATACGCTCAATTTTTTACGGTTTTAGAACTTCTACAAGTATGTCATGAGCTTGGTGTAGTGACAGTCCTTTGTCATATATAATTACGGTTTGAAACACTTAGAAGCCCTGACTGGAAAACAGCTGAGAATTGCATTGTCCTTCAGTCGAAATCTCGAAAAAAAAATCCGTTAAATCGAGTTGAGAAAATCTAACCTCAATACGCACACTTTTACAAAATTCTGAGAGAGTTGTGAGACTAGCAGAAGTGAAAACGGCGTTCAGACATTTGAGATCCAATATGTCTTCGTTCCGAAAGTTTCTAAACAATTTACTTTGATTTCTTATAGTCCAATGACCACTTAATGGAAAAGACAATATTACGGTAACTTGGTCTTCGGAGACAAGTATATGCTTTTCCGTAGCTTCCTCTTGTATTCTCAAACCAATGCAATTCAAACCAGTTTTTTGCTTTGCGTAATGATTCAAGCATCTATGGCATTATCATATATTTGAAGGATTACGAGCTGAGCGTACACCGAACTGCAGATTATCAGTAGTTGTAAGTTACTGTCGAATCTGGATAGAATATTAATCATTTATAAATACGATTTATACCTTATTAGGAAACATCGCAAATTCCCAGACTACAGATTACTTGTAGTCGTAACTCTTACAATCATTTGTTGTGATTCTCAATCGCTCCCCTTCCAATTTCCTTCTTCCATCTTTGTTTCCCTCATCATTTTCCGTCTCTAGCACGCCACAACCTCCCCTATGGCACCGTGGGTCATTTGACGTTCTCATTTGCAAATTTCTAATTGTTCTATCACAGTCTCCTGTTTCCAGGCATTTCCAACATTTCAACTCCCTTTTGGAGATTAGTTTTAACTGCAAAACGAAAGCTGGAATTGAGAACCTCTGGAACGTCACGTGAATTTTGAAATGAGTACTTAACATATTATGTGGAATACCAGAAGTTGACGAGTAGAAGCGGATGAAAACCGCTGTCTTATCGGTATCCTCTTTTAATAAGTGAGATAACAACAAATAAATAAAACATAGATATACCTTGACACCTTTTTAGTTAAGACTCAAGAGACATGAGCTCCTTTTCCTTATAGTCTATACTTGATCTCAAACTCTCACGTTATTACATCTAGCGCATACTGCTACCGTTAGTTTAAGATCAGAAATTCTGTCGTCAAAGCTCACATTGAAGTTCCATTTTCATATAAAAGCGATCGCGAAGCTATTTGAAAAGAGTTGATAGCTATTACTTAACCCTTTGTGAAATGATTTTCCCACCAATTTTCATTCAATTCGGATGAGCCGTCCTTGAGTTATAAATATGGCAAGATCGATTCCATTATGACCTTCCTCAGCACTAAAGGAATAACTGTACAATTTTGCACGTCTTTCTGCGATCACGTAACGAAATAGCGTTTCCTTTTTGTATGTAAGGTTGGGATTTAATCGCTTTTAGCGCCGTTAAATTGAGTTAAGGGGATTTGTGCGCTTTGACCATGCTAAGTGAAGACTTCAACCAAGCAGTCAAGTTCTTATCCAAAGCTATTCCATTAATGAACCTAACTGACTTAATTGGAATTTCACTCTTAACTCTTAAGGTCAGAAGATATGAAACAAAATATATAAAAAAAAATTCTTTGAAGCATTTTTGCCGGCTCTTCATCAACATATGCCTGTCATTATTACCGTTTATCTTTCTGATGAAGCAGGTTGGTAAACGCGCTGATTCACGCCGCAACATCTCAGAACCGCTTAATTTACGGTAATATATTACACAGAGAATCAAGGCGAAATAGCTTAACTTATGACGCACTCGCTTTAACTCAGTGCAAATATGCGAAAGCAGCAACAACAACTTAGGTGCACGCCAGCGCGCTGCGAACGGGCGTCTTTGACTGCTGAAACGCTCGGTGCGTAAATGAAACCATGACTGACTTGCACACACACGTATTTCCTATACCAAGTATTTGCTTCTACACGCTTCAAACTGTTGTTAGCGCTGCTTTTTAGCACGCTTATCAGCAGCGGAATTTATGCTTCTTAGCATATTTTTCCATTTTTTCCTAAACTCGACTCTGCTTGTTGACGGCTGTTGCATGCTTTGACGCAGGCAATATGCCACATGCCGCAAACGCTGCTTTGTCAATAGCTCACATGCGTGCTTACTTAGTATGAAAGCCTTGCCACAACACGCCAAGAATTTCCTTCTTTTTTCGTTCTTGATTTACTTTTCTTTACACAAACGCACTTTCTTTACGCTCGCAAAACATCAAACCTCTGCATGTGCACATAAAAAGTGCGCAAACCTAATCACACGTTCACAAACACACACACGCGTTCACGTGGAATGCCTTGTTTGTGCTGTTTCTTCGTTCACACGGAAATTTTCTATGTGGCGTTTGCTGTGTTCAATCGCGAAGCGTATGTGTTGGCTATTTATTTACGGCAAATAACTGTATTTTTGCCGCAACGTACAAAATATAACGCACATGTATGCGTGGCTGCGTATAGTCATTGTGTATGTGGCAGAGAATTGCGCGCCCCAAACGCAAAAATCTAAAAGTCTGTTATGTTTCTATTGGGAACGTTGTGCTGTGTGATTTTCTGTTTTCTTTTTTGGTGGCGTATCGCATTGCTTTCTGGAACTTCATGCTTATTAACTTTTTTAAATCAGGAGAGTTCTTGTGTTGCCTACTTTTAGGCGTTTGAAGCAATTTGAAATTGATGCCAACGAAGACTTTAACAATTTTTCTGAGGCATAATGGATGAGTTTTCTTTTAAATGAAGTTGAAAATGAAATTAGAGCAAAAATAGGGAAGGACTAGAAGTCTTTGTAAGCAGTAGCTCACAGAAAGGGGAACCAAAGTGATTCGGTCTTGAAAAAACAAATTCAACAGTGAAACATTGCGCAAATTGCGCCTTATCTTCCGAAAGGGCTTCAAAGTGAAGTAAATGAAAGAAAACATCTAAGCTGATGACGATTTAAAGCGCTATAATTAATATAAAGAAGCACGAGTGCGAAAAATGTAATATACCGAATCAACATCTGCGATTCTTTACTGAAGCGAAATAAAATCGTACCATTTCTGAAGTGAATGATAACAGCAGGCGTAAAGTGAATCAAATACGACAAAAATGTGCTGAAAGCAGCGTGCTGCAGCTCAACAAATGGTCGCAAAGCCAGGATTGACGCATCTAAAGGTTATGCTGAGGGTTTGGTGGGAATGAAAAGGAGCTATCCACCATGAGCTATTCCAGCCTGGTTGATGCTACATTTTACTGTCAACAAGTGATGAGATTGAGACAAGCACGCGCATCAAAACGGCCAGAACTGATCAACAGAAAGGGCTTCGTCTTCAAATATATTTGATGGCTCGGCAAAAATTGGAAGGGATTGGCTAGGAAGTTTTGATGCATCCACCATATAGCACTGACCTTGCACCATCGGCCTACCATTTGTCTCAGTCACCTCTTTAAAGGGGTAAAGTTGGCTTCAAGAGAAGCCTGCGAAAATTACTTGCCGCAGTTTTTCGCCGAGAAACCGGAAAAGTTTTACACTGATGGAATAATGTATCAAGCTGAAAAGTGGCAAAAAGTGGTCGACCAAAAAAGAACATATTTGGTTTATTAAAATTCATTATATATTAAAAAAAAATTAATAAGTTGAAGTTTCATTAGAAATGCGAAAAGACTTTTTCGACTACCCTACAGTAGTGGCCTTCCTCAAAAATGCTTACGATTTGGCTTAAATATGATGTAACCCAATGTTCTGGATACCTGACTTCAGTGATAAAGAAAGAAGTAGAGCTGTTCTGCTTTGAGTAAATCACTTTAAGATTAACGGCCTTTCTGAACACTTAGACATATCAATATTATTCTATATTTCTATCTGTCGCCTAAAATTTGAGTTCTTATGCAGTTTGAACTAGTCCTTTTTGGCCTATAAAGCTTCCTCATTTAACGTGGTGTTCACATTATCCACCTACTAACCAATGATTCCCATTTGCCAAAGCAAGTCTTCCTTGTTGCTACAACAAGCTTTCAATTTAATATCAATTAGTGTTGCGATTTAACTGCAACCTTGTTATTCCCCTCCCACTCCGCCGGCTCCAACTCGGCGCAATAAAATGTAATTCGTTGCAGATAACAACAAATAAATGCGGCTATAAATTTCAATTAAACGTTTGTGAGGGTGTGTGTTTGCGCTTTACACGCCTGCTGCCATTAATTGCATTTCTTGTTGCCCTGTGTTGCATGCAACAGCACATTTGCTACCACTGTACACTGCTGTCCGATCTCCTGCGTCCACATGTATTTTGTGCGTTGTCTTTTCTCGGGCATTGTCAGGCATGTGCACAAGTCTTGGTCATTAGTTTGACGAATCGTTCCTTCGTGCCTCAATAGACTTGCAACGCACTAAGCTGCAACGTCAGTACACGCCCGAATGCTTGCATATGTCCAGGCGTTGATTATACAATAAAATTGATTTATCACAATGTCTATTACTAATATGCGCCTGCCCCCTGACACAGTGGCTCAAGCAGCTATCGCACGCACACACACATGCTCAGGCCTGCGTTTGCAACACTTTGCGTGCAATACGTTGCCTACTTAGAGGGGCCAAGTGTTTCAGCGTTGGAGTTGTGCAAACAGCTGGACAGAACATGTGTGATTTTATTGAATTCATGGGACGAGGGTTTACGTGCCTACGTGACACTTATTTTAATGACCGTTATGCATTTTGTGTTTAGCAAAGTATACTTTTGGGCGCTTGACGCACGGAATGCTGGTCTTGTGTGCTTTTTTCATTGCCATTAGTGAAAATTAGTTTTAGCAAGTGATTCGTAAAAATGCAAAATGTTTATTGTGATTGCATACATTTAGGGGCTCACATGCAAACTTGCTATCTCTGTATATAAATCTTTGAATTCATTGAGTTATAGCCAAGAATTTCGAACACAGAAAACCAGTAAGACAAGCTGCTACAAAGCATCCCTGACAATTTTATTTTTTTAACTTTATCTCTCCCACAATTTCTTTCGCTTATCCACTTCCGACTCATTAAAAAGTACTCAAACCTTTTCAACGAGCGCTGCAATGGCTTCTATTTGCGTAATTGCATTAGTTTCAAAACATGCAATCAACCGTTACTTTGCATAAAGTTGATTAGATTGCCTCGTTTGGCAATGGAATTGTTAATGTTCAGCACTCTTAATCTACATTCTTCATGCTTAACAGGTAGCCRTACATACATACATACATATATTAAAGTCAATTGGTGGCTGCAGTTATGCAAATGCATTTTTAATGTGAAAACAATTTTAATATCAGCACCTTAAGTGTGAGCTACTCAACGGCAAATGAAAACGAATTGGGAGTTCAGTGCTGAATGTGCGCTGAATCATAGCCAAGTGAGCTGAATTACGACCAAACCCGATGAGTGCGCTTGGGCAACAATAAACGCTTTAAAATTCAATGAATTTGCAATGGAGCCGCTATTAGGCACCTAGAGAAAGCGAAAGCTCAAAGTGCTATTGAAATGGAATTTTAAATAAACAACTCCAAATTTTGTGCAACAATAATACAGTAAAAAAGCAAGCAGAGATAGGCGTTAAGTTAGTAGCACAATTCAGGTCAGCGTCGAGCACGCCTCGGCTGGGCGCCGCAAGTTTAAGCAGCAATACGCGCCCATTTCATTTACATGCGTTGCCAACCAGCGATTTCGAGTGAAATCGAGCGAAATTACTAAGGAAATTTATGCGCACAATGAAACGTGAATGAAGGGGCCTCCACATAGAAGCAGTCGGCAGAAGATTGCGGACGAGTAGGCAGCTGATAGTCGATCGCTTGCTCGGCTAGCGTTCGTCAGGTGTGCGTGTATGCGTCTGTGCGTAGCAGCAGGTGAGGTGAAGCGTGACGCCGCATATGATTTGGGTTAAATTTGTGCCTGCGTGTGTCTGTGTGTTGCTGCTACATAAGGATACTTCGCTACAACGACTTTATTAAATTGTTGAATTATGCAAATGGCTATGAAAAATGTATAAATAGCAATCTAGTGCGTGCTTCAAGCACGCCACAACAACAACACAACTAACAGTTATAACAACAATATGAAAAATAGTAGAAGCAATCAGCAGCAACATGGAAAACAGCATAAAATAACCACACACACATAAGCGTGTAAGCCGTTATTAAATATTAATAATTTATATGCTCGAGTGTTCGGAGAAAGAAAGTCGTCAAATAAAAGAAAACGAACTGCAAGTCAAGTGCTTCTGTCGGCCGAAGTGTACTGTGTATGCGTGTGCAAGGCTCTGAGTTCAATCTGCTATTCAAATGAAGGTCGGGCTTCTTAATGTGAAATCGTATGACAATATAAAAGACATCAGATTGGTAAGTCGGAGCGAAAGTGAAAAAGAAATTGTCAATCCTAGTTCAGCTGTCTATTATTTTATAAATTTATACAGTTACTTGCAGTGGAAATGTGACAAAATAGTGTGTCACATGCTCCGAGGTTGCCATTAAAGAGCAAGTAATGCCTCCCTGCTTTTCTATAACTTTATAAATTCGTAAATGAGCCGCAAGAGAAAAACATTGCCTACCATGAGGCGCCTTGAAAAAAAGTACTGCCTACCTTTATGTGCTTAGAAAGTAAGGGAATGCCTTGTTTACGCGGCTTAAGTTAAGTCGATTACTGTTTGCTTAAAGTAAGAATAAAAAACGGATTCAACTAGAGATTCCTCTACGATACTTAACTATACAGTATATCTTACTTCTAAAGGCTTTTGGTTTCTGGTTGTAAAGACTTCCGGGCATTGAGTATGCTAAACCAAGCTCTCTCTCTCTCAGTGTAAAGTGCAAAATTTTTAGAATCTGTCTCAAAGCTCAAACTTCGAAGAACACTCTTCTTGCTCAATACTTTCAACAACACTCGAGGGCTCCATAGGATCTACCTCGACTTCACCTTCGATTCTTTGAATTCGTTGGTTTTCTTTATTATCGCAGCAAGATCTCCATTGAGTCCCTTTTGCCTGCACCACACATTCTACTACGGAGTCCACGAAAGTCTAAACGAATTTCCACCTGAGGCAGATACTGATCACAGGCAATATCTGGTTCGACTGCGTTGGTGTAGCCAAAATCCAGACCTATTCCTATAAATATTCTTCCAAGAGATCCGGACTCCACTAATTCTTTATTATTTTTTTTTTTTTACACAAGTTCATGTTTTGGACCCCTGAGTGTAGAGAAAAGTAGGTCCGCGTGCGCATAGCCCCCGCTACGTAAGTAGGGCTACCAAATAACGAATGGTACCAGGTATCCGCTAGCTCCGTTCGAAATTGCGTTTTTCGAGAGCCCTCAGCCAGGCGGCACGAGTCGCATGACAAACTAAATGTACCTCCAACCATAGTAGGACTTCTTATTTGCATGCTGAGCTATTGAGGAGCCATGACTAACCCAGCTAAGAAGTCGGACCGTAGCTAGACACCTTCCAACTGCAGCAGTGGCGAAATGTTAGCAGTCCTTTTCCGCCACCGACGTCATAATTTCGTATCTGTTACCAGTCGGAAGCAAGGGTTCCGCGGTAGATTTTAGCCGATGTGTTTAGTTGTTATTAATATCACGTTTTTCGGTGAAATTTCAATTTGATTTTCAATAGAGATCAAGGCTTTTGAAATAAAATCAAAGCGTCTTTGCAATTCCCTAAAGTCTCGTTTAAAATATCAAATGGTATGTTTGTCGACTCCTTTTAATAAAAGCTGTTATACATTTCCACACATTAAATCAAAATTTATTTTTCTCTTTGCAGCACCTTTATGTATGCGCGCTTCATTCGAAAGGTAAGTGAGCTTTAAGTCTTCTTTTCTGTGTTCTTATTAAGTTACGTTACGTTGTTCATTTAAGTACTTAGACACACATATGTATGTAAATGGGCTTTCACCCGCTTCAGAAGCTCAGGGTCTACTAGACTTATCAGTGTCATTATGGAAATGTAGTAGATTATATTTTATAACGTCTGTGGATATATTTTCCCGTAATCTGTTTGTTCATTGAACAAAATTCATACCAAACAATAACACGTTCGCATTTATCACGTCGACCGTCTTCTTCTACATCTCTTTCTACATAATCCTACACATAACCTCCTTTAAGCCATTAGAACAGAAACCCAAAAAACGGCCGCTCAGCAAAATCCATTAATCGGCTAGCTCCAGCAAAATTAATTAGCAAAATCAATTCTCTGTAAAGTGATATTATATAAGTCATGACAAAGCAGTAAACAGATAAGCGAAAAGCTACTAAACATATACGGACAACAATAACGGTAAAACAAAGCAATATTTATTGGCGAAAAATGAGTTCGGGCCTTTCAAGAAGTGTGAATCAGCAAGTTAAGTACAGCATTTTTACCCGTTATTTACAAGTTATCAACCCACACACTCACACACACATATGTATATATATATATGCACATTCACACATATTTTGCCGAGTCAGCTGCGCTGGTGCAAAATTGCCAACAATTAAGCGAGATAAAAGCATCAAATGTTGACAACACAGCAGCGAGCAGCTGAAAAGGGTACAACAACGGCATCAACAACAAACAACAACATCGATCAACAAGCACAGCATGCCCGCAGCAAAAAAAGCAACAAGCCAGCAAACACTTCAATGTGAACGCCTATAAGTAGGCTACTCAAAAACAAAAAACTCAAGGAAACGACGAAATGAACGGAAGAATAAGGGAAATGAGTGGAGGCAAGAAGACTCAAGTGACTCAATGAGTCAACATCATTAGAAAAACGATTAAAATGAGAAAGTAATCAGTGCGATTTGAAGCGCATAGCAACGGCAGACAGGCGCGGAGCGTAATATAGCAAAATCAGCCTAAGGCTGTGAACGCCTATAATGGTGTTGAGTTTACAGCAAAGAATTCACACAAACCAAATATACAGTGAAGTGCGAAAAATGCAGGCAAAAGTCAAGCGGCAGCTGGGCAAAGAGGCAAAGAGACGACAAACAGACGAACGCACAAAGCGAGCAGTCATAGCAGTCATTTGTGTTTGCGTTTGCCGATGAGCAGGCAAAAGGGAAGATCTATGCAAAGCAGTGGCAGCAAGTAGTCTACTTTGCGGTGTGTAACAAAGTGTTAAACGATTTTGTGGCGTTAAATGAATATTCAAAAGAAAAGGAAGACGGCAGTGGAAAATGAGGGAGATATTAAATAAACATTGCGTGAGAGCAGAGATACCCACACCCCCCTGCAAGGCTGATGCAAGTGGCCTGAACGGTACAGTGGTGAAGGTGCTGAAAACCAGCACGGAAATTGGAAAAATTTGTATGTACCAGCTGCGACTGGACAACAATGGCTTAATAGCGTATTAACGTACCAAATACGTTCGGAAGATTTGGGCACACGCACAGGAAACGCATTTAAACATTGATTATCATAGAGTTAGGTAAAAAACTTTAAGTAAAGCTCTAGATAAAGCTGTCAAACCATATTTTATTTTATTCAGCTGATTGAGCTGAGCTGTAAGTAAACTCCGTCAGCCATTTTCGGTAAGAATTTGTTCAAAATCACAAAGATAGACAATCCTAAAAATTTTCCTCATATCATTTCTTATAACAAAATGATTTTGAAATCGAACTCATATTCAGCTTGCTTGATGCTGAAAAGTATCCTAGTTTTTGATGATTTTAAAATTTTATTGGTAGGATTTTCTATTTGTGCAGCTTGATGATCGTACTAACATAACTTTGTGTTCGTTGTCTTAAAATATTTACTTAAAGAATCGAATATTTACAAAAATCTCTGTGTCAATACTATTCAGCGCAGTTTCAAACAATTCAGCAATACACAATAACTCGGTTTTATATATATTTCTAAAAGCTTTATCGTTTTACCTCAATTCAGCGTTAATAAATTCATTCCTTTTCAAATAAATTCAATATTTTTAGCATTACGAACCATTTTATGATTGTTAGAACAAGCTGCGATAATGAAAATCATCCCTCATCCCTTCTTAACTCCTTTGATTTTTCTTGACTAATCTCCCAATAATTTGTCAGTTGCTTAGCGGTAATTTAAATTATTATAGCACATTTAGTCACAACTGTGATTAATTGTGTCATCGATACGCTTTGAACGTTTCAACGTACACTAACAAAGCAGTAGACAGTAAAGAAGAGAAAATTGTAGCTTTTTGCTGTGCAAGTGGAAGCTATACTATTTATCATATTAAACAACGATTTGTTACGGTATTACTTTTGGTTTATTATTTACGGACAAGTTGTTGGCTATAAGCTGCGTATTATTTTTACTTCTCTTTCCTTGGCGGCATTATACTTATTTTTATCACACTTTTCGCAGTTAAATGGCAAGCGGAATTATACTAGGTACATATATTGATGGTAATTCGTAAAACAGTTGAATAAAATTTCATTCAGCTTCACTTTAATTTAAACTCGCAAGTATAGAATATAATATTCACTTGTATTAATTAGTATTTCGTATTATTTAATTGCATTCAGCAATATTCAGCGCAATGTAGTATATCGTTTTTGCGTTTAAACTCCCTTTTAAATAATTTTTCCTGCACATCTGAACCATTCAGCTCAATTCAGCAATGTATTTTTCGTAGGAATTTGAACTAAGTACTTATACCACACTTGTCTGCTTTCATATTTTACCAGTGACATACGCATTTGTTTATTTATTAAACCAACTAGTATTCCGCATTATGTAACGGTATTCAAGCACATTCAGCGCACTTTAGTATACAAGTTTTACTTTAAAGTTTCTTTTACAATAGTATTTCGTCCATATTTGCGCTATTCAGCTCAATTCAGAAACGTATTTCCCAGTAATTTGATTTAAACTAACTAACGAGTTATACAGCATATTGTTTAATTCACAGTTGCTTATTTATTATTACAACAAATCCCAGACCCATCCATTACACACCATCCCAATATAAAAGCACCAACAAAACACAACGGCCAGCCTAAAAATGACAGCGCCATTGACAACAACGACAAGCGGCACAGCAGAATTATTGCTCTGCGACGCGTGCAAAGTCATTCAGCGCCCGGTCGGTGCGCAATTTTCACGTGCCATTTAACACGCCGCTTTGCTCGTGCAACAAAAAATATTTCGAAACATGATAAAACAACAACAACAGTGTTAGTTATTGACAATAAAGCGCCGCTGGGATCACTGCTTGAGCTTGGAAAAAACAAAGCATACAACTAACTTTGTTAGCAGAGCGCACTGCAGCCAGCTTAGAGTACCATCACTATGCTGGAGTTGCACTGTAAGCGGTTGTTGCAACATATTTTTGCCTGCGCACTTTTTTGTCGCTATGACATTTTTTGCTACGAACTAGGCGCGCTGTTTGTGCAACGTGTTGATAGCGAAAGTATCAGATCACCGAATTTATTGGCTGGACAACAAAAGCAACAAAAAGTGGCACTCCATCAGATGGCTTTATACAAAGGAGAGCACAGAAGGCGCTTGAAAAAGTAATTTTTTCGATCTAGAAGCAAACTTTTTCGTTATTGAGTATCCACATTATTAAATTCGTCAATTTTTTTATGCACTTTGAACAATCTTCTAAATATAATTGATTGCTTTTGCGCATTTCACGCACCGTGCCTTCTAAACTCCGCCCGATGCGCATAAAACTTTTCCGTTCATAATCCGCTCAACATTAATGGAATCACTTCATATTACAGCCTTACGGCGCACACAGAGGTACACACATGCATGTGGCATGTTGCAAGTAGTTCACCTGTGTAAATATAGCTCGACCGCAGAGCGCTTCCATGCGGTTTTTCTAACTGTCAGCGCGCTGGCAACTTGACAGTTCAAAAAGCACTTAATCCAGCTTAGTGGCTGTGTCTGCCTGTGTGGCACGCTCTCGTCTACGCACCTGTGCAGCTTTTTACTGTTTTATTTATTTATCTGCCTCAATACATGTTGCATGTCAAGTACTGACATAAATGTGATTTCGCTGGAATTTTGCTCTATCCGCTTTATTTTCTTACTCTTCCGAATAGCTACAAATAAGACGCATGAAGTCCATAGCTATGTTTTTGCAGTTTATTTCGCTCATGTGGGCAACATTTGACGCACTGGGACAATTTAAACAATCTCGAAATATGTCATTATATAGAAGCCTGGATGCATGGAAGTTACATAAAATACACAAGATATTTCTTTTAAATTTTTCTGAATTCTTACGAGTATTTTCCAAGCTAAGTCGATTAGGTTTTGAAGATTTTGCAACTGTAAATGGTAGGAACTTAATTTTGATGTGCCAAAAATTTATCTAAAATGCAGACTTGCGCTAAATTTTTGAATTATCCGACAAAATATTCGCATATTTATAATAATATTATTGTAAGCGCTATTCAGCGCAGGTTCAAGCGATTCAGCAATGCACATTAAGTACGTTTTTGAACACTTACCTCACATTTATCGCAATTCAACTCCCTTATTACTGCAAAATATCACATTTCGCCCAATTCAGTTCCCTTATTACCACAAAATATCCTAATTTTTGAAGATTTTACAACTGAAAATGGTAAGAACTTCTCTTCGAATTTTCTGATTTTCAAATATTAAGAAAAATCTCATTCTTAGCGCTATTCAGCACAGTTCCAATCAATTCAGCAGTGTGCAGTCACTTCGTTTTATATGTATTGCAAGTAACTCTATTAACGCAGATCATTCAGCGCTATTATATTTGTTTTCTTTTAAATTAATTTAAAGTGTTTGGCAATATGAAATACATTATGAATTAATTTCCTTACTGAACTCATCTCTTGTTTACTTCTTTGATTCTGTTCTTCCTCTATCTTATATTGAATTTAAAATTGGGCTGTTTATCAACTTCAGCTCTTCTGATAAAGCATAAGCGATAGCAAGGAAATCATAACCCCTTCAGAAGCATACATTTAGGAGTTATCTAAAATCCTTCAGTTTTTCATTTGGAAGTAAACAAAGCTCTATTAGCCACTCAAGAATGTTGTTTTTACACTGATTTTCTTATATTTAGCTAAAAATAAAATGTCACTTCTAACTGGGCACTTACGTTGTGAGTTCGAGCGCCGTATGATGTTCTCCAGGAATGTGTTCTGCGGTGCAACAAGTCCTCGACGTCCGCCAGGCATTTTGCTTGCGTTGTTTTCGTACCTTTACAACAACAATAGCATCGCGAATGTGACAGCAGCCGGGAAGATTACAACAACAAAAAATTTAATACATTAACACATTCTACCATAATATTTAACAACAACAAAGAAACGTTTTTTTATATTAAACAAATAAACGACACTTAGAGTTGACACAAAATTAGGCGTCGTGTGGCAAGTAGGCGACGGTAACGACGACGGCTGCGGCAACAACAGCGACCGCTGATAAAAAAAAGCTTCGTTAACTTCTGCGCGTCTGCGCGTCTTTGCTGATGTTGGCAAAAATAACATTAATAACAACAACAATAAAACGAACTGCCGTACAACGAAAAGGAATAAATTTTAGCGCCGCACGCAGCGGGTTGGCAATAAAGCATGATAAATTACGCGTGAGTTTATTTTCTCGAAATTTTACCAGGGACGCGCGCCAAAATGTATGCTACGTATATTCCTATTTTTTTGGTTATTATTATTTATATTTTTTTATTTATATCTGCTCCCAGTCAGACAGCAAGACAAATGCGTTTGAACAGTGTACCGTTGCCGGGGTATGAGAACTTTACTGTTGCATATTTTGCTGTTATCAACGCATGCGGCAGCTGCATTGCTTGCCTTAAACAGATTTAAAATAAACAGTTTTTAAAAACGGCACTTATTTTTGTGTTAATCTTTAGTGTGTCCGTTGCCACTATTTTTGTTTTAGATCTGTTAAGCTTTATGGCATTTATTCTCACACGGTTATTTTAGACTTGCTTTGTCAAGCTCTACCTTATCTTCAATTCCTCTTTTTTTTCGTTTGTCATTTCATGGCTTCTGTTTCACTTCAAAAGCACAAAGGCGACACATTTTCTCTTTCCTTTCGTTGTTTTTTATTTTTTTTGCACGACTATGCCAACTCACACTTTTCAATTAAACGCTTACACTTTTGCACTGGTGCTGTTGTTGTAATTTTTATTGTTTGTCATTTGGTGCGCAAATGTATTTTAACTTCCTATGAAGTTTAACAATGGAAAAGTGCACAATCGCCAGACACTTTAGCATTTACACGCTTTTTGTAGCATACATTTCGGCGCGGCAATGAAAATTCATTTACACAACGCTCGCTTTGCCTTTATTTATAGTTTGCCTGCAATTTTTTATTCACTTTTTCACTTTGCATTTCTACACGCTTTTCGCTTTTGTGTCGCAGGCATATGCAAGCGCTTTAGCACACACACACAGACTCACACTTTTCGTATTTTAATGGAAATGTGCCGTAATCCTTTTTGCTTTTGCTTGGCGCACACTTTCATTTCAATTATCGCTTGTTCTGCTGCAGCAGCATATCATGTTGTTGTTGTTTTACAATCATTTACGTGTGCATAACGGTATATATGATAGTATGTACTGCTGAAATTCCATGTGATCTGCAAGGAGAAGACGGGGAAAAAAGCGAAAAATGACATTAAAAATAACTGTACAGCCAATGCAAATATACAGAGGAATTGATTAATGCTGTGCGAGTGCAGCCAGTGACCCTCACGCATACCAAAGCAGCGTGCTCGTGCATATATGCGCACACGCACAAACGGTTGTTTATTTTGATTTGCTTGCTGTTTGGCTTTCATTTATCATGCTTGACGCAAGCACGCGTACAGCGGTGTCAGCATTACACCAACAACAACAATGACAAGGCTACAAATTACGTTTTGATTGCCGCAAAGATTGTTAACGCACACACACACACACATGCAAGTGGGCTGCCGCCAAACAAGAAATCAACCGAAACAGCGTTAACTGGCTGAAAATCACATCAATCAATGCAATTATGCCGACTGTCAGACAGCAAGCATCAACTGACCACCTGCCTGACCCGTTATTTTTCACCCGCGAACCTGTTTTTCTGCCATTTCGGCCAAGCAGCGGCGGCCGATCCTGCGGTCAGTTCATAGTTTAATTGGAAAATAAAATAAATTATGTTGAACGAGCGCACCTTCTGGCCGACACACACGCCCGCGTACACACACACAAACAGCCATGCCTGCTGGCATATACACCTCAGTTAGTTGGGCAACTGGCGTGCGCTTCACCAGCACGTGCTGGTCACTCATACGTCACGTGCGACCGAACGCTGTGGCCGTGCAGCGCAAAGGCATAAACTTTCGCTTTCGGCAGAACTTTATATTTGTAGACAAAAGTTTTTCTAATGGGTTTAAAAAGAAAAAAAAACTTTGCTATTCGTATTAACACCGTCCTGTTGTGATTTTTGTATATTCGCAAAATAATTTTATTTACTTTCTTTTGCTGATTTTTGCATTTTCTTCGGCGGTTCAAAATCTCCGAATTTTTGAATTAGTAAAAGAGAAAAATAAATTTAAAATAAAAGGAACGATGTTTTGCTTCTCGATCCCCTATCTAATTGCCTTCTCAGACCATCACATATGCAACATTAAGAGCAAGTCTAACGTGCCTTACTTATCTCTTTCAACTCCAGTTGAATCCAACTGCACTTTTCTTTCTTCCTTTCCTACCTTTTTCTCTGAAAAACTTTGACTTTTTTCCTGCAAAACTTTGACTTTCATCAAAACTGTCGAAGACAAACTTTTCTTGATTGACTAATGAGTAACTAATTGGTTGTTGAAATGGTATCAAATATGCTTATCAATAAGATGTGAGAGCTGTTATCAGTTTGCTACTCGGCGTTTAGGAAATGAGTTTTGGGAAAAGGTCTTACCGAAACAACTAAAGTATGAAATTAATAAAAACATATATCTGTTTGTTCCATTCACTCAGACTATTAGACTGTAGTTAAAAGACTATTACTCAACTTTCGGTGTGAATCATGTCTCGCCCGAACGGAAAGGGGAAAGCACTTTGGGGCTGAGTTTATTATTGTGAGGAAAAATTTGTCAAAATGTTACTCAAATTCTAGATCGAGATGTTTGCTGTGTTAGTCTGTTTCGAAAAATGTGACATTTTCTTAAAATTTCTGGACCTTGAAAGTTTAGGAACTTTGGAATAAGAAGAAAAGTACACATTAACAACAGCTTCAAGCATTTTCAATGTTCGAATTGTCTGGGTGCCCGGTCCTAGAGGAATCAAGGGAAACTGCAAACCCGGTCACCCCGGCTTCCTTAACTCAAATACATCCGACTGGAAGCGAGTTGGTTTTCCGATTATTGGTATTCTGACTGCATATTTTGTTGGACGCTGTTTACCAAAGCTCTCTGCAGGAAGGTAGAATCATCTGGTCACTTTCCTCTGTCCTCTATTTCCCGTTTGTTTTTTGCCACACTGATATTAACTGATTTATTCGGGAGAGATACCTTGGAAGAACCTAGCTAAGTGGATGGGAATGATATTAGCCGTCTTAATAAATTTGTGGTATGCTCAAACGCTTCGTCGATCTATGACGTGAGGCACTTTGATGAATTTTGGGGTATCACAGTTACCTTTACCAATAAAATCCATCGATTTTGGATGAAACCTTCGACATAACCTCTATCGAGAACCTCTATGGAAAGCCGAGCTCAACTTTCTTTCTTACTGAACCTCAGCCATGTTTTTACTCCAAGTGATCAAGAAATTTTGATTTGTTTTTGGGTTCTCTACTACTGTGGAGTGTGTTTACTAATATAAATTAGGGACCTAGCCAATTGGTCACTTTACGACGATGAACGTAGCGCACTTTTATTGTTTGTAGTCTAAGCTCAGCTGTACAATATGCTGTGGGTATTTGATGGTGTCGCCTAAAGGAAATGAACACCAGCTGAAATGTGTGGGAAGAATAGTAATTACGTTAGCTATCGTGCACGCAGACCGGACTTACCCACACACATACACTTACTGTCTTAATCGTTATTGCAGTTTCATTTTTCTGCCATTTCCGTCTTTCCGAGCTTTCGCATATAAGAAGAAGCAACCAAGTGTCTGCATCCTCACCGCGTCAAAGCAACCAACACAAAATATTCGCGCGGTTTAAAGGCGAGTACATAAAATTACAAAGTAATTACAGCAACAAAATCTTAATTACGATATCAACGACGCAACGCCGCGCCGCAAACGGTCGGCGGACAAGGCGAGGCGACGAATATGCCGCAACTACAACAGCGCCTTTCTTTTTCTTGTTTTGGTTGTCTTCGTAAATTTTTTGGCGCGACTTTGTGCGCAACGCAGCTTTGAGGTGTCGAAAGCGAAAAGTAAGCTTGGAAAGGCTGCAACACCGCGCGACGGTAAGCGAAATGGAAGTCAAAGCAGCAGCCAATGTGTGTGAGTAAATGTAAACTGGAACACAAGGAAGGGTGGCATTATGGTATGGCACAAATAAGAACGAAAGATACAAAGCACATTTGTTTTCAATTAAAAAGCAACGGTGCGCATTGGAAAAGTTGGCGAATAAAAATCCAGGCGATGATATGAGCAATAAGACTTTTTATAGGGGAAAAGTGTAGATGCATTAAACTCCTTACCACAGCCGAACCGACAGTAAACTCTTTTGAAGACTCAAGACGACAGAAATCTAAAAATCGCTGACCATAAAATAGTCAAGCAAGGCCGAGATCACGTCACATTAATCCGCAGATTGACATAAAAAGAGGACTCACAGATATCAATGATTCCTTCATAATATCTTTATTAATTAATTCAATACGGAGCAAAAGTGTTAGATTGTATCCTAGAACAGAGCTTCTATTTGTAAACATAGACCATAGCTACTGAGAGTAAGTGCAGTACTTGGGGCTTATTCTGAATGTGAAACTCTCATGGAATCGAGGAGAGGGTGAAGAATACCCCACACTCTCTTAGTGGAGCAATCGTGAAGAGGTGTGCTCTCTCATGCAAAGTGGTGTCTTAGATCTATGAAATCGTAGTTTAATGAATAATGATTTATGGGCGGTTGAAGAATAGTTTCAGTGAGCTTTTTCACAGGAGAGTTTTCAATCATTTCATCATCATCGTTGAGAACTATAAAGCCAATTTCATCAAATTGGAAGGGACCGCTTATCCATTATCTTCTTGCATTCTGGAGTTGAACCTTTCGACTTCCAGTGAGCTCACCAACCGCCGGTCAACCACCAGAACTTATGCGTCTACGAGATGCTTCTGGCACAGAGTGAGCCGTAACAGCTTCTCCGAAATACTGACTCTTAGCAAAGCCAATTCGACTGGCCACTGTTCTCTAGGTATACATGAAGAGCGGCTAAATATTCTGTAAGTTAAATTAAAAAAATTGTTCAGTTGCGACTAAAATACTGCAAAGGTCCTAGGGCTTATCACACAATGCACTCCATATTTTGTATTAATTAGCGAAAATCTGCCCTTCTTCACTTTTATTGTTATTCATAAAGCGAGTGAACAACCGCACCTCTCTCCCCTAATGCCTCTAAGTCTTCCGAAGCTGCAAATTTGCTGCTGAGACAATTGTCTGATCGCCATTGTTGTCTTAAGTGAATTGTTTCTTTAACTATTTTTACAACTTTTGCCACATAAAAGTACCCCTCTGCCCTCTCACCTGCGCCTGCCTCATACTGAGTTCTTCACGCAACTCGTCTTGTTTTTATAATTACCGGCATCTGGAATTATAATGAGAGCAGCAACTAATTTGTTAATTATTTAGACATTGTGACAGCGACATGTTGCACGGAACCGCTACCGCAAGCACTAAAGTTGCAATAATAGAAAGTAACTTGTGCGTTGCACCAGTTCACATTATGCAACAACAGCGTTCGATAGCCGCAATTTACACGCCCCGCCACGTCGCGGCATAATGCGAAATTAAAGAGGGGAGCAGGTGAGGAGTCGGAGTGGAAAACGAAAGTGTGTGGTAAAAACTTTTAATTTGTGCAGCAAAAATGCAACATTGATGCAGCATGGGGATTACGGACGCATAAGCGCGCGCACACAAAAAGTTACAAGTTGACTAAGTTGATGTTGCAAGTAATATTTTCGTTGCAGAGTTTCGCCTTCACGAACTTATCTAATTACGTACTCAATTTTTAATGCATAAGCGACCAAAATGGCAGGAATTAAATTTTCAGAGCCGTTTCCCATAGGCATTTAATACGGTGGCAAAAAAGGAGATTCGAACACTAAAATATCTGAGCAGTCTCCAAACATACCGACATATGGCAAGCAAGTTGCTTCAACCTGAAACCTTAATCCGGCGATCGAAGCTTTTCGCAACGCTAAAAGAGTTGGTTGCTGACCAACGCTTGCTGAGCTCATGCGAGGCCCACAGATCCAGAACTGGAGTGCACGAAAATAGTACAACACCTGATCGTTCCCATCCTAATGGGATATGGGTAAGGGTGCCCTTTCTAGCGAGCTCAATGACTTTGTAGTTTCCAACAATTCCGCTGTGGAAAGGCACCTAGACAAATTTAACATAGAAGTAGCTTAAAGCTGCTGTTAGTGAGATCATGCACCCTAGTAGTAGACTCCGCGGCGTTCTGGTTCAAGTTATCTGAGACCCCTTATGTGTCCGTCTTCACGGAGTTTGATAGCCGAGAGCCTTGATTTGAGTACGGTTTCGTAGAAGCCAGACACAACTCTTGGTGAAAGTCCACATCGTTTCCGTATAGCTCCTTTAAAACTACGTAAAGCAACCAATGCCTTCTCTTTTGTTCGCATTTTCATTCTCTCATCTACGTAGCACCTACTTAGTAAAGTTATGGGGAGAAACGGTGACCCCAAAATATGCCTATAAGCCAAGCCATTTTATTGCTGAGCTTCACCCGTTACCGTACTAATCTACTTAAGGAATACTTTTCTAGTCGGTAAATCAAAAGTTGCAAATAAATATTCATTCTCTGCTCATAAAAGTATGCTAACTTTATGATACAATTCACCAAAAACCAGCCGTTTATGGAAATAAAGCACGCAAATGCTTTGCTCAAATGATATTTCGGCGGGCGAAGGCCTTAAACAAGGCACTTTTGGCACAATTATGAGCTTGGACCGGGCAACACAGTGCATTAGCCACTACAATGTCAGTCGTAAAAGTAATAGTAATAATAATAATTTCTAACTTCTAAATTCGTGATTAAGCCACGCCAAACTCGCATGCAGCCCCTTAGCTGCAGCCGTGTGTGATGAAAATATTGTAAGCCACAGTAACATTAATAGTAATAGCACTCATACGCCCAGGCGCCTTGAAGTATGCTCACCTTCCGCGCACTCGACCCGCCACAGCCAACAGTGAAATGGTAAAGACCTTGCGGCAACCTCCACCGACAAAGTGGCGAGAGAAACTAAAGTGAAAATAAAAACAAACGCCCAACAAAGTCGATTAAACTGAAATAAAAAGCAAAAGTATTAAAAGCAAATGCCACTAATTCTAGCATACACTCTTCCTCGCTAAAGTGAGGGCGCAAACTGAGAGCAAAACTTATCTTTGGTTTTCTTAATAGAGGAATCGGTGTTTCAAAATTCAAATACCGCCTTCCCCGAGGCGTGCGTGAGCTTTCCTTTGCTTGTCTTTCCGTGCAGATGAATCTGAGGGCCAAATTTGGCAACGAAAGCTTCTACGTTCTCCGATAAAAAGAGACCCACAAAGTACCAAACACATCGTTTTCATGCCCAAGTGAGGAAGATTGGACCCATAGTTCTGTGCTCGACAATCCCAACGCCGAAATCAACATAGTCACTGACGTCTCTAAGGGTTAAATAGGATCAGATTCAATTTTTTTCTGTAGTATTGCGTACACAGAAGGTAGCTTCAAACTAACTGACTACAAAACCAGTCCTTCAGGCCGAAATTGATTGCTTCTGCTCTAACCAAAATAGACAGTAACTAGATTTTTAGTAACTTGGTTAATATCATCTGAATACCAAAATAGAAGGAAATGAAAGAGTCACTCCGGGGTAGCGGCAGACACAATTCACCTAAGCTGCCCTAGGCCGTTCAGCTCCTTCAAGACTTGCTTCAACACAAAATTTCTTTCGGGTAGTGTTAATGGTGGACAGACCGAAAAGCTCCTACTTCTAGGCCAAACCGAGTTTTTTAACACTGTAGTGGTTATCACAGCAACCTACCCTAAGATCCCAACATCAGAAAGTGGGGAAAGTGGATTCAGCGAAATGCAGAGCGGGCGCGAAAAATGATGAGACCATGGAACAGTTGACAAATGCCCAGCCTTCAGCCGGATGAGAACGGACCTATTCCACGGCTCGCAATGCTGGGAACATTGGGCATTTAAGGTGGAAAATAATCAGGTGTTTTACCAAATCAACTGACTTGCTGGGTTATGTACCACTTAACAGCACTATGGGTCTAATGATAGACTAAATACGGCACCTGCGGTTTGACGCCTCCTTCAATAAGGATGTGTGTGGTTCTACGGAATTTTTCTGCATTCAAGAACTATATTGATGATACAACCAACTGTTTTTTCAACAAATCTGGTTAACTTCCCTTTTTAATATCAAAGCAGTCGTGATTATAATAGGCACTGCCGACTTTTACATCAACAGTCGCTAGATGCACCCCAAATTAATTTTCGGAGTTGCCACGGCGACAACTTCATCTGTGGCCGTATCTAATAGGATATGGACTGCGACCAACAACGGCAATTAAAGCGCCGCAAAAGCTTTGACGCGAAAAGAAATCGCACAACTTTAATTGTTTTCCGACAAACAAATTGCGACAATGCGACATTCTCTTTCACCGCGCATGTCGGCACTGACGTCTGACGTCTGATGCCTGTGCTGTTTTATAGTACAACAATCTTTTTTCTTTTATGCTTTCACTACCTCCCTTTGGTCGTGCAGCTGACGTCATTAAGCGAAAATCGCAGAACATGTGTAAGCCAGCAATGAAAGCGGATGCCACCCCATATGCAAACGCATGCTCGCAAATTTCTTGCCATATATGCGTGTGCCACCGCGTGTGTGCGGTGCTCATTAATATTAAACGGCACTCGAGCCGGCGTGCCACTTAGCCTGAGAGCCACCCAAGTGCGACAGACAAGGAGCTGAAAACCTTCAGTGCGTGGCCCACAAATAGAAAAGTGCGTATGTGTGTTTGCCTTGTGAAGAATTGCTTAACGACAGTAATAACGGTATTGCTTTCTGCGCTCAACCACCTCCAGCGCCTTCTTGAGGCTGTCCCAAGCAAATAACCAGCTCCTGTCGGCTTGTTTGTTTACAGAGTTTCTCGGCAGGCGCGTGTCAACCTTATCCCCCACAAAGCTTTGAGTGCAACACCGAATTTACACAAACTTCGCACATTTATTTTCGCAATTCTGCTGAGTGTCTGTTTTTAGTTTTGCGCGAACGAAAGCGAATTTCGTAAACAGCTGCTGTCCGTCGCTGATAGTTGCGGCTGATCCAACATCACTTGACGGCAACTTTCGGCTTCGCATGAAAACTGTGAATTGGACCATGAAAGACATTGCATATTTATAAATGAGATGTTTTCACTGTTTCACTTGACAGTTCCAATCTCGTCGGCTTATCTAGCGCTGTTAAAATGAGTTCGCCAAATTAATGCCGAACCCGCGAAAGTGGGTCAAAAGTGTTTTCGAAACCAACTGTTCCAATTATGTGCTGATAAAGCCACAAATAAGTTTCTGAGTATAAAAAAAAAGATTTTTCCTGCTTACCTAAAGAGAGATACACTTTTTTTTTTGTACATAACGATAGTGAGATACTGGCCTCAGAGTTGAATGACCAAGCGATTTTAACCTCATTAGCGGAATCGTCGTAAACTGCAAAGCCGATGAGATTGCGGGCCGTTTCCAAATGAGTAGGTTTCCAGATCTCTTCTTGAGTTCTGGAATAGGACTTTTGGACCCCGCTGAGTTCAGAACGCGCTGGTTAACAATCAGAACTTGTGCAGCTGCTGGAACCTCTAGCTCAAAGTTAACCATAAAAATCACGCCGCAAACGCACGTGTTCTGACTTTCGGGCCTTCTTCTCCAAAGCTGTATGCCGGAAAGCGAAGTGGAATCATATTGTCATCTATTTTCCGACTTTTGCTAGACAGATATTGAGATGGTTATTGATGTTAACCGCCTTAATAAATTTTTTGAAAAATTCAAAATGCTACGTCGATCTGTAGACAGACTATGACTCTGTAAGCTATGTTCCATGAATCTGCACTTATATAATTGCCATACAAATATCCGATCTCTCCTAGCTCCAATCATTAATTCCAACCACCAACTCGTCATTCAATTACACGGATTAGCCAAAATGCTTTAAATTGTGACATGTCTCGTATTACGATTTAATTACCTGACAGTTAGAGGGGGAAGTAAGCGGCCTAGTAAATATAAATAGGTGAGCGCTCATCCCCTCTGTCAGCCAACAGTACAAAGAGAGTTTCGCTTTCACTTCGCCATTCAGTATTTCGCTCGGCCACTCCGCTTTCCCAGCGAACAGCTGCTCGCCTGCTCATTCGCTCGTAGTTTGTTTTACTTTTAATTAAAAAATCAATAATCAACGACCTTTCCTTTGTTGCCACATTCGAAACACGTTAATTTGCCACTCAGCCAATCCACCAGCACAATCGGCTGCGGCATTGGCGGCCCCACCAGGTCAAGCACTAATTTACATGCAAAAATTTACGGTAAATACGAGCGCATATGTGTGTGCGTGTGTTGTGTAAATAACAGTAAATGTCAGCTGAATAAGCAACAAAACGAACGAAGCGAGCAGTTAAGTAGCGAGTGTGGTGTTTGGACACACGAGCATGCAATGCTGGCTCCTTTGCCTGGCCCTTGCCCACACTCGAAAGTTTCGCGATGTTGTCGCCTTCATTTTCCGTTAAGCACAGTGTAGTCATAGCAATGGCGCACACAATAAACCGCATTATGCAAACATCGAGCGAAAGGGAATAAAAATGGAGCATACAAAAGCGGTTGACAAGGGGGCCGGGGGTAGACCGGCAGGCGACTACACTACCATAAGTGAGGAGCTACTAAACTATTCTGTGTGACAAAAGCGGTCGAGCGCGGCACTTGAGAGGTCGCGGGTATTCGCGTTGGCAACAGACAACTGGCTGCGGTGGCTAGTTGGAGGCGAAAAAGAAAGTATAAATACCCATGTACAATGGAATTGGTTGAAAAATGGGAAGTAGTAAACGTCTAAGCTGCTGAACAATGAAAAATTAGCTGAAACCGAACGCGACTAATTTTTTTAATATAAATGATACCATGAAGTTGTAGTGCGGTTCAATGCTTGTAACGAGATGAGGGCATGAAATATGTATCGTGAATAAAATATTAGAGATGGTGCGGTGGAATTGACACCACTTAACTGGAAATAATAAAATATGTAAACTAAAAGGGTGTTCGTAACCAAATCACGCCCTTCGAAAATGTATAAGGAAGGAAATGTGCATTTCAGATATAAAAAAGCTACCAGCAATTTTAAAAGTGAATAGAAATATGAAAAACTACAAAAAAATCGGAAACTTAAAAATAAGCTAAAGGGTTTGTCCGAAAATTAATAAGACTCAGTCGATTAAATTCAAATTTATTGAACCAATGGTTGCTATTTTCTTTAATAATTTTCAAAATTCAATTCATGGTGGACGATGCCATCATTTCCCTTTGGATTTGATCATGTTTACCTTTTTTGGGCGAGAAGACGCTGGCGTGTGCTATTCGGAAAATTACTTCTTTGTCTCGGGATCCTACTCGGAGATCCATGACTCGTCACCTATGATTACGTTATTCAAAAATTGGGGGCCACGCGCGAAAATGTTTATCCTGAGTCGCCAGCCGCACGTTCGTTAGTTAGGAACGCGCTCTACTGAATCCAGTCTGAGCCCGCACGCTCCGAAGTACAGTCGTGGCGGAAGAAAATCAGTCCTATTACTTATAAACCCTGTATGAGATAGACACGTTTGACGGTTTTCGGTATATTCGTGATTTTTGTGCTGCCATTCTTACTTAAAACTCTCGTGGAGCTTGGCATTAGGGGCATAAGAATATCTCAGAGCGAAAAATGGCAAGAAACAATCCCAGCTGAAGGTATTCGTCACTCTAATGTTGGTCAGGAGTTCCCAAACCATATTGCAGAACAACAACCAGCTGAGAGATCTAAAGGCCCGAGAAAATCTTAAGCCAACCGTACTAAACTCAAACCCTAACGAATCTACACCACCTCGGTAATAAAAAATAATCAAAGCCTTAGTCAACCGCAAGGGTATAAAGATTGGATTACTATGCAGGAAGACAGTAGAAAGCATCGATAGTTTTTCTACCGGAAAAAAGTTCTCATGCAATCTCCAGAGTATTGTCTTCAAACCTGTTGGATAAAAACAAGGGGTGCATCAAAAATGGTATGAGAAGTTCAGCCAAGAATGCAGCATACATATATGTACATATAATCGAGTTCTGGTAGTTAAGTGTATGCCTGCCCCACTTCACAGAACTCTCAACAGCGGTTTCAGACAAACTCGGTTAACTACTGCAACTCTGCCCCCACACATAAGCAAACGCTTTCCAGGCGAAAAGAAGGAGGTTAATTGCGTGTTAGGAATATTGCGCTTGCCGCTCGAGGACAATACCGCCACACATACAGGCATACAATAAATGGTGTTTGCTTTTTTTGCACTCACATGTTGGCATTTTCATTTCTAACCCATAAAATACCGAGAAAAAGTACAAAGCAACGCCGCAATGCATACATATGCACCGTATGTAAGCTGCGAGTGCGTCCATTGAAGCATTGCGGCAATATAACGACTTATTTGTGTTAGTAGCTCAAACTAAAGTGAAATATATTCGGCTCCCATATGTTTGTATTATGTAACTCTATGGAATGCAATGCAAAGCAAATATGTGAAAAATTTCATTGCGCATTTTGGAGTGGAGAGAAGAGCTGAAGAGCGACAAATGGATTGTGTGGCAATATTGTTGGCGGGATATGCGAGCCAGCTATCGCTTGACTGTGCCACATGCAATATGCCGAATGGGGTGACACAAATACTTGCGAAGCTATCCTGTACATATCTACATATGTACCCCAAACAGTTGCAGGCATTCTATGTGTATTTCGTATTCCCAAATGTGGGTTTTTATAGCACACTTGCCACAACCGTTGCAACATGACTTATTTGTTGCACAATAAAAATGTTTGTGGAATGTCTGGAATATGTGGTGCCGCATATAAATGATTTAAAAGTGACAGTTGCATAGTGAGGATGAATGATTGTGCAGAGGATGATCGAATAAAAATCGGAGCTAAGTTGCTGGGCTAGCGTCAGTTTTACTGGCTAACACGTTGGATCACAATACTCTTGAAAGGTGTATGAGGGGTATATATAGTTAGGATAGCGCTTATGTTCCTTAAGACACATATGACCCCACTAAGGCACATTTGACATGTGTAGGCTTACTTTTCCCATCTCCGAAGTTCCTAGACTGTGCTATGTTCTATATGCAAACCTTCCTAAGAGAAGTCGAAACGAGAAGATGGAACCACTTTGTCTAGTTAAACTTTCTAGTTAAATCGAAAGCTTCAAATCTCACAAGCATTCAACTTCGAAACACAGTGAAAGCGCAATTCTGTTATTCAAAGTTTCATAAAAGCTCTGTTTTAGAGAAAGTGTTATATCTAATTTGTCTAGTTAAACGTTCGTTACCTTAAAACACATCGAAAGCTAATAAAAGCTCCTTAAAGATCTTTCTTCATTGCAAAAATACTTTCGCTAGCTCGTGCACACTTTTCCACGACATTTCCTTATCTTGTCACTCCAATCACTTTAAGAACCCTCATATATCAGCGACTTCTTTTTCAGTATTTTAAGTACAATTGCTTTTAGAGCTAAAATATCCTGAAATTGCTATCACTCTCTAACCAAAAATCAAAATTTTCCATATTTCGTCAATTTTTTTGTCTCGCGGTAAAAAGAACGGAACAAGAAACATGAATATTGATTGACAGCTGTCAGAGCTGCCTTTCGCTGCCGAGCGTCTGTTTTGCCATTGTTAGAGACTTTTTATGGCGAAGTTAAAGTGATGTGTGTATGTATGTATCTTGCCATAAATCGTGGCGGTTGCTGCGTTTCGTTGACGCCAAACGCGCTGCGATACTGGACACAACGACGCCATAGATAACGGCCAAAAAGCAACAACTCCACACCACTTTCACCAGTTGTGCCACAAAACGCAGACGGCAATGATTTCTTAACTGAGAATTATTCGCACTCAAATGCGAGTTGGCTAAGCTCATGCAGCGCGCACTGCCACTGACGCTTTTGCTTTGATTGTCAACGAAATCCGCAGAATTTTTTGATTTCTCATCTTCGCTGCTGGCAGTTTGACATTTGCATGCCTTCACGTTTCCGCACTGTTAGCTGCTGCTAGTGTGGGGTGCGTTGTCGCCAATTCTTTCGTGAGCAGAGAGAGGGGACGGCAGTGCGTGCTACGAGCGCGCGTTAAATAGCCGACACGTTATTGGAGCTCAGCATTGTCACTTATTTGCGCTATTTTCAGATAAATTTCAGATGATTTTCTTAGTTTTTTCTAAATGCGTGAGGCCACAATACTGTCTGTTTTTGTTTAGCCTAACGAATGTGGGCAGTGAGCTAGAAGTAATTCAAAGCAGCGTCATTTTGGTTGGAGGCCAATCAGGGCGCCTTAAAGTATACCAAGTGCAGAAAGTGGCAGCTATTGTCAATATTTTCCAGAATTTTAATGAATATATTACATATTGGGTAGTAGAAAAAGTCTGTTCATATTCCGAATCAAACTTCAACTTTTCGAATATGTACAGCCGCAACTGTTTTCAACTATCCCGAATTTTTTTATTTTTGGTTAAATGAAGCTTAAAATCTCAAATTTCCAACACTTCATGGTATGACAAAATGTGTTTGGTAGCACTGGAAATATACGACAGCGACGACATCTGTTTACAAAATACGAAAAGACTTTTTCGACTGCCCAATATTACATATATTTTTATATAATCGTAAAGCAATTTTCGGAAGTTGTGTGATTACACATTAGACAAGTAATTACGAGAATTTGGAACCTTTGAGTTAGAAGCTCTGCGGAAACCTCTTTCGAAGACGCTGCCTATTTTTTCTCATCCTCACCAACTCAGATTTCTGGCTTTTTTGCGATTTGAAAATTAAAATTACAGCAGCGTTCATATTCTCTTGTAACGGTACCATAAATTGTCTAAATTAAATGCTCGTTTGCTGGCAGAGCGACGCCAGCCATACGGCGTGTATTAAATGGCGGCAACGAGGCAACCAAAGCGCCGCACACACAAACACAAACAAAGCGTCTGGGACAATGCAGTGCGTGTTGCATTGCAATGAGCGCGGATCTAGGCGAACATATGTGCGGACAACTTATTTAACATGCAAGCGCACAAACACATACATACATATCTATATATATATGTGAGTAAATAATTATAAACATGAAGAGCAAATAGTTGCGCTGCGAGCGGCGTGTGTGCTTTTGTTGTTTTGCACAATAAAAGGGAAAGTGCCACGACGACGCACGCATATATGCAGCGCATATAGAGCACGAACGCGCACACATACTTAGAAACGTGCGGTTGCATGTATGTATGTGTAGCTCTGCGCACTTGTGTGCTAAAATAAACTTACAAGCCGGTACATATTTATCCTTGCATAGCATATCCTCTTTGTCCTTTTGCTTTTTTATGCTGTACATGTGTGCGTGTGCTTCTTGCTCCCTCTTCAACTATTTTTCGCTTGCACTTGACATGCAAATATTTATGCCCAACTTTTTCCAGCGCTCTTAATTGCTCTTGCTGCGCTTGAAGTCGCAACTAAACCATTAGCTGATATCTTTTACGAGCACAGCTACGTTTTAGTGACTGCTAAGGCTGACATTTCGATAGAATTAAAAAATTTTGGATCTAAAATTAAAAAAATTTACATGTTTTTACTAACATTTAGAGGCCAGCGAATTTTTTGAAATCAACTATATAAAATTCGTCGCCGGTGCAGCCTTCGAGAAGCCTTTAAGTTCGGGTTCAGTCCTCTTTGTACAAGAAATGATACTTGAAAAATATCAAGTTAGGTTAGATGACTGCTCCCTCAGCATGGCAGCCAAATCACACTTAGACTGTTATATTTAGTCTTCTGTGAATCCAGCCGAGTACTGTAGTTGGATATTGACAGTGAACCTACCGCAAATATGTATAGATGTAAAAGTTACTTTCTGAAGTAACTATACAGTCTTCTTCCGGAAAGTAATAGTTCTGATTTTCTTCCGCCGCGACTACATGTACTTAGGAGGCGGCGTCTCCTTGCTCAAAAAAGGGGAGAAGAAGGGAATAATGAGCAAATTCAAAGTGAAAACGATGCTAATTGTCTTTTTCGACATCAAAATCATTGTCTTTTACGTCGAAGTCCTCAAGGCCTCAAACGAAAGGTCAATTGCATCATCCACAAGACATCGCAGCCGATCGAAAGTTGCCCCACGACAATGCCCCGGCTCACACCGCCTTTCTTGTAAACTGCTACCTAACCAAGACCGGGATCGCAACGCTTCCGCAGCCGCCCTACAGCCCAGATGTGTGGCTCCCGGACTCTTTTGTTTCCTTGCCTGAAAAGGCCGACGAAAGGGCATCCAAGTAGCATGCATCTCGGCTCTCAAGGCTATTCCGGAGTGCTGCATCGACGCAGAAGCAGCCTATTTTGAAAATTTTTAAAGAATTGA
The DNA here is from genome assembly GCF_001853355.1 of Bactrocera latifrons. Classification (NCBI taxonomy): domain Eukaryota; kingdom Metazoa; phylum Arthropoda; class Insecta; order Diptera; family Tephritidae; genus Bactrocera; species Bactrocera latifrons. The sequence goes on from NW_017534642.1 coordinate 167,297, forward strand.
AACGATTGGTTCAATTAATTTTTTGAAATCAACTCAGTCCTATTACTTTCCAATCAGCGTGAACAGCTGAGTCCGTCCATTTGTCTGCATATTGGCGCATCAGTCCTTCAGTTTTTTAAATATCGACCTGCAATTTCGCATTTGATTGGAATAGCTGATATCGGATCACTAACGCACATAGCAAACTGAAAGTTCAAAATCAAGCTCTTGTGCGGAATCTTTCATATTTTTGGATAGGTTTTACAAGATTTTTCATATTCTGCGTCTGCCCTACTGCCGCACCACTCGGCTTTCAACCGCATATATTCACAAGCCCGAAAATGGGAAATGCGCGTGTGGCTGGCCCATACTACAGTCACGTTTTCATGCCTCAAGCGTGGCTAATTCCGGGTGCGCTAACGGCATATGGAAAACGTCAATTGCACTGCAACAATATACAGTACTTTTACCGTAACAACGGTAAAACAAACAAACCTCAGGAGAGTGTGAGCGCCAAAGACACTTGCGGACAATTAAATTTAATTAAAAACAGTGGCGAGCAGAAGCCCAGCACTCAATGCACCGAAAAAGGTAGACCAAGCGGCGGCGGCTGGTGCTGTCGACGAGTGAGTGTGACAGTTTTGTGTTATTGCGGAACAAAGAGGCAACATGAAAGCAGCTATGCAGGCGTGACTGACAGCACAGATAACTGTCGTTGGTACGAGTGCGACGTAAGTGAACAAAGCCTAAGTTAATTTGGTGCAAAAGGGGTCACGCGAAGACGCCACCGGCGACGCGAAAAATAGATGAAACAAAGGAAATCGAATAATGAAATAAAACTTGTTCAGCATTTCAATGAGGAAACATTTCAAATAGCAGCAGCAGTTGCTAAGCGAAAAGGAATCTCAAACTATTAGATTAAGGCTCGTAAAAGAGCAAAATAATAAACTATTGGAAAGGAGACAAACGTGCTTATAAGATCACCACACGACCTTCACCAATGTAGGATGACTCACTTTTACTGTCTAAGCAAGGGCATTTTGATACATAAATTGGTGAAGAAATTACTATGATTTTGGTCGGTATAAGGGCAGTGGTAGGTAAATGTTGTTGTTGTTGTTATAGTGGCAGATACCGAGTTGATAGTCCTTCGCCGGATAAAAATTCGGATGCGTTCTGGTTACATAAACCCGACAGTCGTAGTAACGGAGGAAGGGGCATCGGGTTCCGTCGGCTGAATCATGAGAAATATATAAAATATACGATTTTTTTGTAATCTTCCAATAAATGGGATTTAAACCTCTTGTGATAATATCCTTCCAATATTTAAAACATAAATGATTGACATCCAGTGATCTTATTGAGAGTCGAATCGAAAGAGCATAACGTATATAGCCGAAGTCTCTAACAAACTGTGGTGCTCTTAGACTTCAATCGATATTCGGCTATAAATAGAAGAAACTACGAAGGGGTAGTTGAAAGAACGTATGGAAGATGAGGAATGCAGTCCAGAGTCAAGAAAATTCCACTCTAAAAATATAGACAAAATAAACCACTATCCCTATTTAATTCTTAAGCAAGTAACCTAACTAAGTCAAGGCTCTTTAAAGAGAGCATTTTGTTATATTACAAGCGTTTCAAACTACTTTCAATTTCGTGCAAATTTTAGTCGATGTGTTAAACTTGCCAACCGCTGTGCCCGAACAAATGCTCCAATAATATTCAAATTTCAAGTTTAACTATTTTTAGTCGACTATTTTCGGCAAGGACACCAGAGGACACCGCAGTCAAGGCAACATAAAGCATACTTTGCATACTTTGCTTAGTTCTACTAGCAACGACCGCGTAGACGACGGCGGTAGTTCTGTGGCAGCGCACGACTCGTGGAAAATCGAAATCGATTACGCAGAAACGGCGGAATGGCGTAAGTAAGCTGAAAGCTGAAAGAAGGCAACGTGACTCCACCTCCATCCGCCGTTCTTGTATTTTCCTTTTATGGCTCTTGTTGGCCAAACACGAACTTCTTAAATGCTAGCACTTTTATGATCAAAAGTTTTTGCGTGTAGAACAAGCGATTCCATTGACAATTATGAGCGTACAAGGAGAGAGCAAGCTTTGGTTGTGAAAAGAAATAATAAAAATTAATTTTTGAATTGTCGCTTTATGCAAGGAAAACGAGGACTTGATGTGATTTTTCAGGGAGCAAGGCATATATTGTGTAATAAAATTTTTTAAGAAAATACCCAACTCTTTCTCTTGCTCCCACAAGTTTGTGGACTGGAGTTAATGTCGATGAGGCTCAGTTTAGATGTCTTCGCAGAAGTAATGCCATCATTGAATCAAAGCAAAGAAGTAGTTATACCTCTTGAAGGGACTTCCAAAATCGTTCGGTTTGTGATAGAGAAATATATAGCTTAATTTTCGAATTTTTATCTGACACTCTACTTACAAAACCTCAGCTCTTTAGAGTAAAGTTGATTAAATATTTTTTTCTGATTAAAGTACAAGATTATTAGGTTATTAGAAATATTCGACACGAACCCATTGAAGCAGTTTTCTGAATACCTTCCACTGCGACAACAACAACATGAACGAATACTAATGATACCAATTGACAATATTGTTAAGCCCATATATATACTCAATTACTTTTAAAGCCTAAAACACCATCTCGATTGTATACTTTTGTGGTTTGCAAGATAAGGAAGCGGAAACCAGGCACTCAATTTCTGCAATCATCCCCAGAACATCACCGCACCGCTGGCAAAAGTCAATGCAGCGCCTACGGATATGCTGTATATGCACTGAGTGAGGTAATTTGACGCAGCTCCATGCGTTTCCCCATTCATGTCCATTTTCTTTTCAATTATATTCTTTATAACATTGCCAAGAGGCCAAATAAGCAAACCGTCAAAGGCAGGTATGTGTGTTTGTGCTCGGAAAAGCAATCAAATATGCTGCCATCTTTATTTGAACGTTCTCAATGCTCTACCACATTTGCATGCGCACTTGTATTATTCTAGGCAAACCTAACCTCAAACTAATTGACTGGCATTTCTTGTCAATAACGGGAACTTTCGTTATTATACTCAGCTCCAGCTGGGTTACTGTTATCCTAACCACGAGCTATTGCCAACTGTGTGTGTGTTTTTTTTAGCGACTGCTCCACAAAGCCGCAAATGTTATGTTTGCTCGACGGGTAGAAAAATAGGGAAAGACAACAGAAAGCACACACACTCCTGCTTACAGCCTTGAGCATGCAGCTGAACCTGGTGCTGTCCATTATACTCAGTTGGGTGATGCAGCAACCTCAGGTGGATCATAAAGCGTGACTGAGGCCACTTTACCTTGCGCGGAGGTAAAGAAATGGAGCGCCTAACTTCAGGGAGGCTGCTACGGAAAACCTGATGTAGCCACAGTGGCATGCCGGAGCGTTTGCAGATAAGCGCAGCGTGAGCTGGCGGCAGGTAGTGCCTACTAAGCTGGCCATGTACGTATGTAGACATTCATGTCTCTGCCGGGAAATAAATCAACCCACGCAATTAGCATACACACAACTACCGTTAGCCAGAAAATTTTAGGCCGAAGTCTGCAGGAATGGCTAATTTAGCGTGCCACAAAAATGGGCAAACTTAAGTGCCAAAATGGTACAGCAAACTTTTGGGTTTGCCTACACTGAGTGTGAGACTCAAGCAAATATTGTAGAGAATACCGAAAATCGGTAGAAGAGATAAACGAGTTGACTGGAATTTCAAGCAAATATTTATAACGGCTCTTGGCCGTTTCTTTTTTGTTAATTTGTTGAGATTATGTCTGCAATACCTTTAATTGCTGCTAAACTTTTGAACTTTGGCGTTTTTTATTTAGCACATCCCTAGTCAAGCTTTTGAAACTGAAATGTGCATTTCTTTGGCTTCTCACTGAAAGCGCTGCTTCCAATCAGAAATATCAACAAATGTATCTATGAACAAATTTCTATGGTCGCAAAGCCTGGATTGAGCGTCGAAAGGTTATGCTGAGTGTTAGGTGGGATTGGAAGGAATCATTCACTATGAGCTGCACCAGCCGAACGATTGATTCTACATTTGGCTGTCCAAAACTGGTGAGATTAAAGCAGGCAATCGAAAAAAAACGGAACCAGAACTGACCAACAAAAAGGGCTCCGTCTTTCATCAGGGCAACGTCAGACCGCACACATCTTTAATGACTCGGCAAAAACTGGAAGAGCTTGGCTGGGCGGTTTCGATGCATTCACCATATAGCCCTGGCCGTGCACCATCGGACAGCCATTTGTTTCAGTCAATGCAGAACTTTCTTAATGGAGTAAAGTTGGTTTCAAGAAAGCTTGTGAAAATTACTGTTACATGTCCTTGCCCTAGAATTGTGTTTTATTCTCAAGGAAATGTTGAGTCAGACTTCTGAAAATTGAAAACAATTTGCTTCTTTATGGTGCATAGCAAATCATAGTATGATAATGCAATGCGTAATTATCAGCTCACTCTTAAAGTTGTGAAAGCTCCATGTCCGACCGCCTTCCAGCTAATTTAACACCTTATCGTTAACTCGGCAATTGCTGTCGTCAGCAATGCGAAAGGCAATTGATTAATCAAATATGAGCACAAAGCAAGGCGCAAACGCACATACACACACTACGGCACTTGGCCGTAGTTAAAACAAGGGCAATTTATTTATGCTCACAAATAATTAAGTTGCCACAGCGAGCGCAGTGTGGGCAGGTAAACGACTGGAAAGCGAGCCAAGAAAACAGCAAACAATGAGTGTAAGACGATAAGAAAAGCAAATAAATCAGTTACGTGTGTGTGGCTGTGTGCTTTTAGCTAGCGCTGCAACCCTGTGGGAAATTGTATGAAGGAGTTCGTTTAAAAGTACATGGAAAGGATCTGACATCAAAAATATTATTTTTTATTATAAATTATGCCCGTCCGTCTGTCTGTGTAAACGATAACTTGATTAGAAATTTAGTTATTTTGGTGAAACTGGCCACATACATAGATTTCTTGGCAGTCAACAGAAGTCGGTTAGTCGGTGTCCCATGCTCCTGTGAGTTAAACTTTTTTAAAAGTGGGTGTGGCTCCGCCTTCTATATGATTTAATGTACATATTTGTAAGCCCAGACACCAAATATCTAGATCTCACCGGTCCGAATACACCGGTCATTCTGTGAGCTTTAGTATTGAGATTTGAAGAGAATAAGTAGTTTTGTCATGACAATGCCCTTTTGCCAAAAWTAGGTAAAATCGGGTCTGTCTTTTACTTAACATAAATATTTTTGAACTTCCGGTTGACTTTGTACCGCATCTGAAGCTTAATATATAACGTATCTTAATAAAATTCAGAAACAATATATTTTTTGTATTTTCTAATATAGTTTGCATGGGGATAATTCTATTTCGATATCGTTATTGGCATACCTAATCGCTGAATAACTACTTCATATTTTTTCTCTACAAGCTGAATTCGATTAGCCGCCAATTTAAGCGATTCAGCATAATTCCAAAATGGTTTCTGCATCACCTATTATTACTTTCATTCCATAAAATCACCCAAAGTTGTTTTAAATACAATTCAGCAGTATATTAAGCAAACATAGCACATTGCTGAATATGTCAGTCGAAAGAAATAAATTCCTGAGAAAATATTTCATTGCCATAGTTTTGTGTATTGCAGCCTCCGGTAAATAAACCGACAAGAAAACGAATGTAATAAATATCAGATATCCTTCACACACATACACACACACTGCTGCTGTGGCAAGACATGAATTATGTTATGTATGTCATGCCATAAATTGTCAGTTTATTGACATGATTGTAATGGAATGACAACACATGTGCATTTGCACGTATAAAAGCGCATGGTGCATGCAACAAAAATGTTGCATAATCACATATACAAATATGTATTTATGTAAATATGTCTGTCGGTGTGTTTTATCACTTTTTGGCTTTTTACATTACATTTTTCACATATCAATTTCCGTTACTACGAATATTGTCAGTGCCGCTACATTTTGCGCCATTTTCGTTTGGCTAATATACATATACATATATATTGTACATATTTACGCCATACGTAAATACACAGCGCGTTCTCATCTTCGGATGTAGTCAGTTTCCTTCAAAAGTAATTTAAAATGCATGACACAACTCTTCCAACAAATATGTATATATATATATATATATGTATTTACATAAATGTTTCATGAACGCAATATGTGGGACTGTGCAAATTAATGTTGTTGTCTTTATGGGAGTGTTATTTGCTTTGCTACATTTTATATTTATTTGTGATTGCTTTTTTGCAAGTCATCAAACCAGCAAATGTCAATTTTATYTCGCGCTATCAACACATTTGACCAATTCTGCTGTTGTTGCAACGTTATTTGTTTATTTATGCAACGGCAACCATTTTGTATTGACTCCAGTGGGAGCAATTGTGTATACTCCAATGAAAATGCTATTATGGATTTTATTTTAAGTTTTTAAAACCAATTTCGTGCTCTGAACTGTGCTGAATTGCGCTGAATGTAAGTGCTATGTGCTGCATCCAACTTTAATTATATTATGTATACCCTAAATTATTCAAACCAAGTGCTGAATATGTTAGCGTCTTATCTTTTATCCATTTTTAGGTGTGAGTGTTTGTTTTTTGATAAAATCAATCAAGCTGAATATTAATAAGAAACGCCAAAGATATTATAAAAGTATGCTTAAGTGCTGATTCTCACATAAAATTTGCAATATTTTCAAAAATAGTTCTTTATGAATTTAGAATATTAGCTGAATGGCGCTGAATGAAATTTAATGTTGTTGAATAAATTTGAAGACGCAAAAATGGTAAAATGTTACTTAATAATTTTCGTATTAAGCACTTAGACCCCTGAAATCTGTTTTAATCTTCCAGCTGAATTGGGTCACAGATAACCTAAATGCGCTGAATATAACTAAAATGGATAGAATTGTTGAATAAATGTGAATACACGAAAAATGGTAAAAATTTTACTTAATAGTTTTCGTATTCAGCGCTAAGTCTCCTAAAATGTGTCTCATTTTGCAGCTGAATTGATAACTTAAGTGCGCTGAATGTTACTAAAATAGTCTGGCAAATGACTTTATACGCCTTTTTGCTCTTTTCAACAAGCTGAATCGCGCTGAATTGCAAGCAACCAGACTATATAACGCATTCGAGGTTTTGAAAAGTAGTTAAAAAGCTTGAAATAATATTTTGAGCTGAATTACACAGTGATAAAAGCTAAGTGAAGAAAGTTCCAAAAGCTTAGACTTTAGGCCTTAGGTTTTTTCCATGAGAAGAATGTTACTGATAAAGAAACGAATAAAAAACAGGAGAAAACTTAAACCAAGAGTACTGCAAATTTTGGGTAAATATTGACCGAAAATAGAAATAAGAAAGTATACAAAATTCCATAAGCAAGAAAGCATGACTAAAAGCTAAAAATGTTGCGTGCAACACAATCGGCTTAAATTGCAATCTAATGTAATCTAATGGTAGAGGTTAGCAGCCATAGAAAGGACAACCGTTAGCGCTAGTGAGGGCTGAGGAGTAGTGCGAAGTATGAGCAAGTATATTTGTAAAACGAGAAGCCAGGAACTACAAGCGTCAGTGCAACTTGCGGCTGTATATGCCGCATGAAGCACGCTAAGGCTTAATTAACGAAAGCCGCAGCCAAAGTGCGCAACAGACAGAGATAAAACCAAATAAAACAAAAAACCGAACACGATGTTTGCGTGTTGAAAGAGAAACATAAAAACGCAAGTAGCGAGATGCCAACGGCGGCGCAGCAGACGCGTGCCATGACCATCGCGCCACGTATTAACCTGCCTCCTCCACAAATACGTGAACCCACGAACTCACACAGCCACAACAGAGCGTAGGCTAAGAGCGTGTTAATTAGCCGCGCATGTTTTCAGCTGTCGGCCATGTTGCAAGTAGCTTATGTAGCCACACGGTCGTCGTACACCCATTATAGGCGTGTACCCGCTGCGGAAGCCAAGCAAAGCAAAGGTTAATGTCAACTTATGTCAGCCGCGTAAGCGCTGTGAAGAGTGGCGCTAAAGAGGCGCTTATGTCCAACCGACGGCAGGAAGTGGCAATGGAACTTGATAATTGCAAGACATTTGCATACAAATATGCTGCGGCAGTGGCAACAAGGTCAAACCCCAAAGAAACCAAACGAAAATAACAAATTTAAAAATAAAATATTTTCTCGCAGCAAAACACACACACACACGCGTGTTGGTTTTTAAGCTTGCAGTGAATAGAGTGCCGCGTTGCAACTGCTGGTGCGCGACCATCAATCAGTCGCAAGGTGTTTGCCAACCACGCAGACATGTGAGTTGTGCAAACCCAACTTGACAGCTAACATTTGAGGCCATTCGACGCTGCCACTGCTGCACGTAATCAAGTTTGCGGTGAGCTGTAGTGCTAATGGCAGGCGCGCTTCGCTCAACTGTCGCTCGGGCGCGACCGTCAGTTGGTATTGTGCGGCAACTGCAATACCGTTATTGCATGAGCGCTGTTTTTGTGCTGCTTCGGTTGTTGTTATTGATTGGGCATGCAGCGGTGTCGCAGTCACATGGCTTAGTGTTGCGGGTCTCCAGCGTTTGCAGCGCATTTCAAATGCTGCGCCGCAATTGTTGTGTTGTTTCCCCACAGTTGTTGGCAATTTAAAACTTACGCCGGCTGACTGAGTACAGCGAGTGACTTACTTCCTTTCACTAGTCGGTCGGTCGGTCAACAGTCAAAGGGGGTTGGCAATGCGCCAAGTGTCTTAAAAGCAATGGCAATTGCAATATGTGTCACGCAAAATAAATACCACTAAAATGAGGTTAGGGAAAATAAAAGTGAACTCTTCAAATGGGGCATGTGCAAGCAGAAGGCAAAGGAGTTGCACAAAATTTAAAACATTTTTCAGACCAGAACGTAAATGTTTGCTTAATTTTCACAATTTGACAGAGATTTGTAGTGATTATTGCTTCCCGGAGCCCCTGTTTTTGGCTCAAGTTTGCCGGATATGTTTCCTCGTTTAAGGAATGACGGAACTTACGTCTCCGCTTTTCGGCAAGTGTGGAATATTGCCAACAGGTACTACATTGTACGGAGTGGGCAATTGGGAGGTAAAGTCCTCTCTCGACGAACAAAAAAAAAACTCTGTAGGTCACTTATTATTCCCGTCCTACTATATGGTGCAGAGGCATGGACGATGAAAACAGCTGATGAGTGGACGTTACGAGTTTTCGAGAGAAAGGTTCTGCGAAAGTTTTACGGCCCTTTGCGCGTATACCACGACGTTGACATTAATGACCGCACGTATGGATGAAGACACTCCAGCTCTGAAACTATTCGACGCAATACCCGCCGGGGAAGCAGAGGAACAGGAAGACCTCCTCTCCGTAGAGAAGACCACTTGGAAGGACCAGGTCGCTTGGAATTTCCAATTGGCGCCACGTTGCAAAAAGAAGAAACGGTGTCTATGCCAGTAGAGAAGAAGAAGAACCGGTACTTAATATTTTTTATTTAGTTCACGGATAGTATCGTGACTAAAGGTGGCTTTCTAAACTAGTTTAGTGCGATTATCTGGGTCCGTCATAAGTCGGATTACTTTCTTTCGACTTCGGAACTTAGAAACTCTAAGGGCCTAAGATTTTGATTTATTCTATATTTATCCGCCTTAAGGTTGGTATAGTCACTCTCTCACTCATCTCTCAAGGGGTTAATGTTTATTCCTTATACATTATACCATACAGTACAATCCACAACACTATGCTATCTTTACAAATACCGAAAATTTTTCGAGGAACCTTCGAAATTAAAAGCGGTTCCAAAGACTCCTAATCGCCAGAACGTCACTGAAATTTGTTTATAGTTCTCAAGTATCATAATTTTTCCTCATAGACCGCGAGCGGTAAGAAAACTCAGCTAGCTTACTATGTCAGCATACATAAAGTGATTGTTGTTTTCTCTATATCTTGATTCCTATACATACGCAAGATTTCATATTATATGCACATATACACACGCAAATCCAACACACAGTCACTCGGAAGAAAATGGAGCAGTCAGATATCGCTAGCTTTAGCAGCCACTGAACAGGCTGTGGCAAGCGTTTTAGTAGAATTTCGGTCAGCACACACACACACACAAGCACAACCACACAAAGCGGCGGATCAGCACACATACAAGCAATCATATTAAGCGCTACACGAGCTAAACAATGATGCATAAAAGCATAATAGCACATCCGTACTAAGAAAGAAACCAGAAAAAACATTAATTTTCGTTTTTCATTTGTCATCTCATGCAGATTAACTCGAGCGCTTAACTCTACTTATACGCGCAAGCAACGCCGGCCAAACGCAACACACACAAAGGAGCTGGCATCATGATCTGCAGCGTATTTATGGCAGCATGGCGGATAGCAAGCGTAATAGAAATTACGATGCCAAGGCAACAACAGCAAAAGTGAACATACACACAACGCACATCAAGTGTACTTGACTTTAGTGACTGAAGTGGTAAAGCCAACTGAAATATTCAACAGCAACTGCAGCCAACCATCACTTCCGCTTACACGCACACACAGCCCCACACACACACAAAGAATAGATGTTTTCACAATCCTTTCTACAACAGGATTAAGTTGTAAAATGTATTGGAAGGCGAGTAAGAAGAAAAGTAGTGAAGCCCGACAGCAACGCTGTGGTTCTTGCGGCATTGCGGCGCATGAGATAACCGTAGATAGTAAAAGGATATATTATACATATGTCCACAAACTTACGTACATCTTCACACAAATATATACATTTTATGTTTTTTTTTTTTGGGCAAAGCATGCCTTTTTTTGCTGTTGCCGTGGCGCGTATGTGCTTGCCACACAACAGTTATTGAGGCATACATTGTTTAATATGCAGATGCTCGCTTAAATATTACAAGTAATGAAGCTGCATGAAAGGCAAAGTGTGGACCAACACACTTCCCGGTGTTTAAGCGCCTACGTAGCAGCAAGCCGACGCGTAGTGTTGCGTATGGTGTGTGTGCTGGTTGCTTAGTCATGCAGGCGCACTGCTTCTGCTGCTGAATTTTTAATTTTTCAATATCTCGTTGAATTATTGACTTGGGAAGGTTCGCGTACGTTGAAGCACTCGCCATTGTAAGCCCTTGGCTTTCATTTTTTGCATCTGTGATGTACGCGCGGGCTAACAACAAGCATGGAAGATTGTAGCATACTTTCACAGCTCAAATCAAGTCCAAGACGAATGGACTCAGATAAAATTTAATGGAGATGGCAGACTCAAACGTAGCCAGCGCATAAATTTGAGTGCCAAATTATTTTGATAGAACTCGGCGCTTTGCTTTTAAAGAAATATATATAAAAATTGCCTAACTTTACGTTAAAGTGATGAGTTACGAGTTTGCAAAGTTTCGCCTTCTCTTTCATTTTGTGGTTTCGATGTAGCTACTAGCGTCCGATATGCCTTTTGCAGACATCCATTCAAGGGTTGGTGCTATGGGTTCCACTTATTCTGTGTCGGATCTGCGATAAAGCAGGACATTCACGGAAAGAATGGAAAATTTTTTCCTTATTATTATCTATTATTTGCCAATTCTTGGAATTATATATTGAGCTCTCTCCTGATCGATCCTAGCTGATAATTAATACTGCCTCGGGTTCATTTATCAAAGCTCCTGCCTTTGGCAACTCGTCTGCTTTTTCGTTGCGAGAAATGATCAAAGATCAAGTCTAGGTGGAGCTTTTCTCTTAGTGAGCTCAGTGCCTTCTTGCAATTAAGGACTATGCTGAAATTAGTCACGTGCCATGACAAGGCTAGGAAAGCCTTCTGGCTGTCCGTGTATATTGCTGCTTTATGTATTGTCTTCTAGTTATTCAATAAAGCTTCGCAGGTCTTCCCTATGCCCAGCACTTCCGCTTGAAAGATGCTAGCCGAGTTCGTGGACGGATGGAGAGAGAATGTCCGGACTATTATAGTAAACATATAGCTGTCATACAAACTGGCCGATCAAAATCAAAATAAAGATTATTAAGCCATAAGAAATGCACTTTTGGAGGGCCGAAGTGACCTTTTTTTCTTGTTTAATACATTTTCGTGAAATTTTTGTGCAATATTCTTCGAGAGCGTTAGTTTAATGAAGCATTAGTCGTTCGAGCTACACATCTTACACCGATTCATTTTGAAAAACCATATAGGGGTTTCGAACGTTTGCTAAACAAAGTTTCCATCAGTGTGCTAAGCACCTGAAAGCCATTGATTGGCGGAGATGGCTGATAGGACACCTTGTTTATGGCACTATATTAAAATTGCACAAGAGCTACCATCAAGTACCACCTAAAGTAAAAACTATAACTTTTTTTATTTTAATTTTTTCATGCTCAAAAAGTTCTTAGTAATCAAGAACATGAGTTCCACACTTAAAGTAGTTTTTCTGCAAGTCGCATAAAGTTATATATGCCCAAACTAACTAAGCCCTCTTGAAATTGAGTCTCCTCAGCTGCTTGTTTCACTTTCGTATATTTTTTCACGAATTTTGTTTTTATAATTCCCACTAAACTCGAAATAATTGTTTCCCACTGCCAATTTTGCCAATTGTTAGTTTAAAGCGCTCGTAAAAGTATGCAACAATTTAGCGATTCTGTTATGTAAACGCGAATCATCAGTTTTAATAAATGGCCTTAAGATTTTCGCACAATCAACTCAACGCCAAAAGCAGCACAAACAGTGCACAAGCAAACACAGCGTCTTGGCACACCATCGCTTAGCTGAAGTATACTTTAAGGCGCCACACGCGAAATTGTGTCATTTTTGCTGCCGTTTTGTTGTTTCTTATGCGAAAGCTAAAGAAGAAGGTCCGTTTGTTTTTCATTATAATCGTAAATCATAGAGCACACTGTTTTTTTTTTTTTTTTTTTTTTTTGTTGGCAAAACTTTCGCTGAACGCACACTTACACTCAGACACTCGTGTTTGGGGCGAAACTATGTCAGTTACTGGTATTTTCATATTTAATAAGTGAAAGGGAAATACCAAATGTCATTTACTTGAGCTCCGCTGTATATGTGTGTGTGTACTTTCCTTGAAGTGTGTGTCATAATTCAAAACGAACACGCGACGCGAACGCGCACGAAGCGACGCGCAGCAGTCGCGCGAGACTTTTGGCGAGTTAGGGAGCTACGTCAAAGCACACAAGTAAGCGCACATTTACACACACACACACTCGTTAGTGCATCCTGTTGAACGTGGTGGGCTCACAGGCGCTCAGCGTTGGCCAAGCGGCTGTAGTGAGGGAGCAGCGAAGGGTGTGAGAAATGTGCAAAAGTGTGCGAGCGCACGAAGCTCTACCGACAGACTGGCTGGCTGACCAACTGACGAGACCATTTGGAGCTGCGACCGACGTCTCCGGGCAGTGCGGCAGTAAGACAGGGTAACGGTGAAGTTGCATGGCAAGCAACCAGTCGTCCAGCCAGTCAGTCTGTCTGCCATGGCTGTGTGTATGTGTTATTTGTGACTGTGTGCGTGCCCATTCGTGCGTGACACATATACTTTGTTTGTGCTCGAACTCGTACGCATTCGTGAGCGCGTACGTGTGCGTACGTATGCTTTTCGGCTCACTTCACTTTTGAAAATCCTTCCACTTACACTTTCTTGCCTTGCCGCCGATCTGCTGCTCCTACTCCAGCGCACACCGTTAAGTTTCAGCTTGTTGTCGTTTTTGTTGCCGTTATAGTGGTCGTCGTCGTCGTGACTCGCTTGCCACTCGCCTCGCCACGCTCAATGCTGTCTCTTATACACATCTAGATGTGTATAAGAGACAGAGCGCACACCGTTAAGTTTCAGCTTGTTGTCGTTTTTGTTGCCGTTATAGTGGTCGTCGTCGTCGTGACTCGCTTGCCACTCGCCTCGCCACGCTCAATGTCATTACACAATAATTTCGCTTTTTTGCTTTCAAAATTTCACTTTTCATCACCTTTACCGTTGCGATTTTCGCAAATTTTCCCTTTCGTTGAATACACGTTTCCAATTAAACGACCACAATTTTTCACTAGAGCTAGAGCTGGTCCACTTTTAGGCGTTTTAGTGCAGATAACGCGTATAAATTCACATTTTCACATTCTCTTTTGCACAAAGTTCGACCGAATTTGAAATTTTTCTACGATTTCTCAATATACGATACGCTTTGGGCATAAACTAAATATTTTTGTTGTTGTTGTTGTTGTTGGTAACTTTTCAAAAACGTTTATCCCCACACACACGCACACACATTGTCCGCGCCGCTGTAGCGACACAACGTTGCACTTGGTTACGCACCTAAAAGTTGACTACGAAAATGACACGAATTTCATTGGTGACGAACCGTTAGCGCGAGTGGTGGAATTCGGCGCACCGGTCAGGCGCGTTTTGAGTGTCACCAGTGTAGAGCGGTTAGGAGAGCGCGCGCTCAATTGGAGTTGTGGATGTGTGAGCGAGACAAACAGTGTGCGCTGTGGTTAATTTTAAACAGCTGTTGCGCGGTAAGTGTTTCAAAAGCAATTTCGTGCATTGCGGCAGCACGTGTAGACGTGTTAATTTTTAAAGAAACGTTTCTCTATATACTAATTGTAATAGTAAAGGTTACGCTCTTCTCCTCCTTCTTTTCATAATACTCATTATAAATACACCAAACTCACCACACTTTCAGCGCCGCCATCTAACGTGCACTAGCGAAATCGTTAGCTAACGCGCACACCAACAACACTTCACATGCGCCAGCAAATGTTGCCAAAACACTAGAAAAGCGACTTGTACACAATTCCGCGTCACATTGTTGACATTTCATTTGACAACTCTCAGCGTAAACAAAAACATCTTCTAGCAGAATACACAAATAAGTATGTGTAAAGCTCAAACTCCCTCAATTCAGCCGCCAAAATATCTTGCAAAGCGCCAAAAAGTATGCCAACAATACAGCGCCTCACCCCCAGCTCTCCCTGTCGTTACATTTGCTCTCTCACACCATCGGTCTGGCTGGTGGAGGGTGGTGCCCACACTTTTCATGCTGCGCTGCTTTCGCCTTCCTGTATTTGCTTAATGCCTCTTTGCCTTTTGCATCATTTGGTAGGCTTCATCGTCTATGATCTTAGTAAGCTTTGGACTGTTGTTGGTTTTAAAGGTGGCAGTGCGTATGCTCTGGTGTAATAATTTAGTGATTTTAATGAAAGTGAACGGAAAATACTAGGCAAATCGTGACTTTCTCCAACAAAAAGTGTAAAGTGGAAATGTAAATATATTTACTGGACCTTAAATTAAATTAAATAACGGCAAATAGCAGTTACTGCCAACAAACGTGCCTCATAATACATACAAAGTAATTGGTAAACGAAAAGTGTGTAAAATATATTTTCAGAGCTATTAGTACAAATAGTAAAACCCATTGTTAGCATCCAATCGTGAACTAGCTCACGAGTGTTTTATTATTTCTAATGACAAGTACCCTGTCGGAAATTAAAATCACTTACAACCAGTTCACTGTTGGCGTGTTTAGAGTCTTATTTTGGACAATATATTACTTTTTTATATATTCTTCTCACTAAAATATTTAATCCAGAAATAACAGCAAATGCTATGTATATCGATACTTGTGTGATTTATGCCGCATTGCCCTGCAGTTCAGTTTATTAGTAAGTGTTAAGCGATAATTTCCAATATTAACTTTTTATGGTCGCTTATCACACACACACAAGCACACATAGAGACTTTCATTTTAATAGCATTTATGGGGCTTCCTCACTTGTTTACCTCACTGTTTCACAATTTCTTGCCAGTTTTTCGCTTCGCTTTGTTTTGCTTAGCTTTTCTTTGTTTTCTTTAATTTTGTGGGTCTCTTGCAGCTCACCTTTGTGCATCTTTTCGAATGTTATGCGCGACCAATTAAATTTATGGCTTGATTATAAAGCTGCTAATCAGCGATTGTAATGATTCTTTGCTTATGCGATAAGTTCGTTGAATAGTTTATGCTTTTTATACCCTGAACAGAGTATTTAAGTTTGGCACGATGTTTGTAACTCCCAGAAGGAAACGTCAGAGACATTATAAAGTATGTAGCATGGAGCTTAAAATATCACAAATTCAAACACTATATGGTAAAACACAATGTGATTAGTAGCACTGCAGATATACGACTGCCACGACATGTATTAACAATATACGAAAAGACTTTTTCGACTACCCAATATAAGATATAAATGATCAGCATGACGAACCGAGTCGATTTAGCCCTCTCCGTCTCGCTGTATATATGAAAACTAGTCTCTCAGTTTTCGGTAATCATTTGCATAACTCCTATTCCCCACAAGAAGCTGCTCAGTTGTCTGATCAGCGGCACTTGTAGATTGCCTCATTTAAAAAAGTGTAAACCACCGTATTTAACTATGCAAAATATTTATACTCTCTCCTCATAACTAAAATAATTAAAAACAAAAAATCCATAAATTGGATATTAAAATTTTTATTTTTTCAACAATTTAACCGCCGCTTAATTTCCACCAGACCCCTCTCATCGCATTGCCGCATTCCAAAGCCTAATCGCTGCTGATGATCACAACCCGAAATAGCTGCTTTGATTATTTGTCGTAACGGTTGCATTACAGCAAGCATTTAAACAGCAGCTTTGTTAGTTGAGAACTGCAGCTTGCGGCGCGACCGGTTTTTTCCGCTGTCCACCTATTCGGCGTTGCCGCGGGCGTCACGCTAAGCTTGCGAGCAAAGTCCAAAGCGACGAACATCAATTCAGCCACGTTGTTGTTATCATATAGTTGTTGTTGTTGTAGTTATGTATATGCATAAATATTTATGTATTTACTTTGGTAAACATTTTTTTGTGTTCACTGCTGTTCATAGATCCGAGACATAAGCGGTAAATATGTAAATAAACGAGCCCACCAGCCGAGTTTTCACACTCTCGTTCTCTCTCCCTCTCTCTCTCTATGAAAAATGTTTTTTTTTTGGTTTTTTGTGGCCTACAACTATTGCATTTGTCTTAATTGTGCACTTGTCCGCTTGCCACACCTATTTCCCTGCGCGAACCGCGGAAAGTCATCGTCTCTACAGAAATCAAAACGAAATATAAGCATTAATTATGCTCTGGTATTTTTCTACTTCAGTCCAAAATCCGAATTATAATATCTTTTTAGACAACATATTTCTACACGAACTTAATAGACGCACATAATATGACAAGCGTTCCGCTTCTAGCAAGCGCCTTCTATTTATGGACGCGCTCAGCACCATTTCTGCGCTTCTACTCTTGCATTTACACATAAATGATATTAAAATGTTTCCAGCGACCTATTAAACATGCGGTACACCACACAAGTGCAGTACACAAGCTGGAGGTTGTTTTTTGCTGTGGCAGAGAATGCTCCCACGACAGACGGGTCTAAGTAATCGGAACGTACCCGGATTTTTGTTGATTTTTAGGCAGATTTTCTACCGCTTCAACAACAACAACAGTGTGTTATTTTTTTATAAATGTGAATCGCAACCAAATTTTCTTTTCGTACCTTTTTTCTTTTTAACCATTCATTTTTCTTTTTCCAAATTCTGCGGCACTGATTTGCACAAGCTCCAATTTGCATAAATTGCTTAAAGCGTTTAAGCCACACCTTAGTATTTTATATACTTAAATTTCTGCATTTATTTGCACATACATCCATATACATAGATATAGAAATATAGCAAATATGCAAGTAGCAAGCAACAAACCAAAAAATACAATAAACAACGCGGATCAGTCCAGTTTCCTTTTACAACTCCAGTGAGCTTCGTTGCGTACGGTTAGTTACGCGTCTGAAAGTGTCGTCAGTGTGCGATTTCTGCGCGCTTCTTTATGTAAAGTGCTCTGCGTTGTTTTGACAGTGTTTTATCGTTAATCTAATCTAATTTTAGCTGTATCGAACGAAGTATGCTTCTTAGAAAGTATGAGTGTGTGGTTTTTATAAGTGATCTGAATATCATTTTATAGTGTCTCCAACAAGCATCATGGTAACTGAAGGTATATTCATGCTATACAAATTAAACGAAAATATGTGTGAAAATATGAAAGCCTCTGTAGCTAGTGCTCCTTATGTTTAATGTATAATAATAATTGTATTATTATTTTACAAATAATAAATAAATAAATAATATGCTCTATCACATAGTCAGAGAACATCTATTGAAAGTATTAGACCAGCTCGGCCAAGGAAACCAATTGAGCTGAGATACAAATGTTGCTTTGTAGAAAATCGTCGTGTAGAGCTTTTCCTCCAATCTTAAAACTTGCAAAACACTATTGGATTACTAAATAATTTATCCCATTTTTATACAAAAATTTCAAAATATACGAATTTCTTCATTGTTTTCACTCATTTCTGAACAGCTGTACCTATTCTTCAACTTCCCTCAATATTTATATACGTATATATATATATCTTTTTTTT